>NW_024081711.1:59322-272703 GCF_003009895.1 Hyaena hyaena | reverse complement strand
TTTATCTATGCGATGGAATACTACATGGCAATGAGAAACAATGAAATCTGGCCATGTGTAGCAACATGGATGGACCTTGAGGGTGTTGTGCTGAGCGAAATAAGTCAGGCAGAGAAGGACAAATATCTTATGTTTGCACATATAGGAGGATTAGGAGGAACTTAACGGAGGACCATGGGGGAGAAGAAAGGGGGAAATGGTGGGGGAGAGGGACAGAGGCAAACCATGAGAGACTCTTGAATGCTGAGAACAAACTGAGGGCTGATGGGGGTGGAGGGGAAGGGAAGAGCGGTGATGGGCATGGAGGAGGACACTTGTGGGGATGAGCACTGGGTGTTATATGGAAACCAACTTGATAATAAACTATTTGTAAAAAAAAAAAAAAAAAAGAAAGAAAGAAAAAGAAGAAGAAGAAGAGAAGAATTCAGGTGAGCAGGAAGGCTGGGGGTTGCTCCAGGGTGCCCAATGTTAGCATTCCTACTTCCCTCCAGAACCCGCCGCAATTAATCTCTGTGCCCAATTTAACTCCCATTTGAAGGAGAGTGTATCTCCTTCTGTTTGATTATTTTTCCTTCTCAGAAATGAATTTTCATAATCAAGTCAAGTAATGTTTACTGAACACACATGTGTAAGGTGTGTTCCCTCCGGAAACCTGTCATATATACAAAACTATAATATTTATTTTTTAGGCCAACTAATTTTATTATCTTTAGCCACTTGCCTTATTATCATACAACATTTGTTGGATTTTTGAATACCTTTCTTCTTCTTGAATACCTCTTTATTTTTTTAATTTTTAAATGTGTTTTTAATTTTATTTTGAGAGAGAGAGAACAAGCAGGGGAGGGACAGAGAGACGGGGAGAGAATCCCAAGCAAGCTCCATGTTAGCACAGAGCCTGACTGACATGGGGCTTGAACTCACAAACATTGAGATCAGGACCTGAACCAAAACCGACATTTGGATGCTTACCCAACTGAGCCACCCAGGCACCCCTCTAATTACGTCTTTATTCCTTCCCTTGCTCTGTTTCAGGTAGGGGAAGACCAAACTTTGTTGTTTACAAAATGTAGAAAATGATAAAAGAAATTAAAAAAAAACATAATAAAGGTTATTTCACATTTTCTTTTAAAAAAAATAAAAGAAGATAATCTGGTTGAGAGGGAAGAAGTATTCTGGGCAGGAGGCATGGATAGTTCCCCACTTCCTATGTGCTCCTGCTAATTCAGTGGCATGTTTCTGAGTCAGCGTGTGTATGTGTCCATGCCTGCTGCCTTCTCTCTCTATTCTATATGGTGTGATAAAATTTAAAAACTTTACATGTTTTATACATGTTAAACCATGAGGTTGTCTCTTTGGTCTTTAAGAATGATGAGTCTTAGGGTCCCTGGGTGGCTCAGTCGATTAAGCATCTGACTCTTGATATTCGTCTTACTCTCAGGGTCATGAATTCAAGGTCTGCATTGGGCTCAGCATTGGGTGTGGAGCCTACCAAAAAAAAAAAAAAAAAAAAAAAATGGTGAGTCTCTTACTCCATCAGCCATAGGCTTGGGATCTGGGCAGGATCCCTAGCCCCACAGCCTTTGAATTTCTGATCTATGCTCTGAGATTGTTAGGTTTCAAAGTGGGAAAAATAGATCTCATTTTCTGCTTCTGTCTCATTTTGTCCTCACTACTTAATCTTTTGTAGTTAACTTATTTTGCTCTCCAGTGAATATGTTTGATTGTTTTCTCACATGGTAGTTGACAACATAGCCTCTAGAATGACGTTACCTAGATTTAAATCTTAACTCTACCATGTACTTAATAGTTTTTCAGCCTCCTTGCACCTCAGTTCCTCACCTGTAAATAATACCTACCTTTTAGAGATGTGATAGCACTTACAAATGCTTTGGTAGCATTATTTACAGTTACTACTTGGGAGTCTCAGCTGCATTTTTTTCTGTTTGCTGTTGATTTCATGGCTCTCATCTCTAGTGTGACCTCTGTTGGACAGTGAACCTTTTACCTACTCTCTAGCTTTTTTCCCTTAAGTGGCCCTTGGTACCTTGATTTTGGTGAGACAGCACCTTGACCTCAGAGGACTGGGCCTGGAGAAAAGTTCTGAGCCCCTGTATTGCCCGTGGCCTTCATCATCACCTTCCTCATCTGTAGCACTGCTCCAAGACAACAGTACTGCGGATTGACTGTCGCAGGAATGCCAGTAGCATCCTTAGCGGTGATAAAGACTGGGATTAGCTGGGGGTTTCTAATTAGACTCTAGTGCTTTCCTATTTCCTCTTGCATCCATTCATTGAACATATCATCCAACTCTTGCTGTGTAGCAAGTACTAGGATAAATAAAAGTCCAAAGTAGCTCGAAATCTCAGGGACTCACCCCTGGGGGATGGCCACCGTGGGCATAGCTGGCAAGCATGGGCATAATGCCCTGGGCATTATGATGCCCTGTAGAGTGTGCCAGCTGCATTGGCCTCATCAGGGAGCTTGTTTAGGAACAGAATATCTGGGGATATTTTACAAGCAGCACAGTGTTCGTGTGGTTGATGCCTACTGACATTCCCCAGGGCAGGTGGATGTTCGTTTCTCTTGGACGCTGCCAGGCAGTCCTCTATTCTGTAGTAGTGTTTACAGACAGTCCATCGGGAAGACTGCTCCAACAGAGACTGTCACTGCTTTGTGGAATATTTTCCAGAGCTTCCAGAAATACCTCAGTAAATCAGGACTGGCACAACAACCGACTGCTTTGCTGCCAGAGCTCTTAACATGAAAGGCCAGGAGCGACCCTGGCAAACACAGGGCTGACGTGTGTGGGAACAGTGGGAGTGACCCTGGCAGGGAAGCGGGGGAGGCCTGGAAATTGTTTCTCGTCCCCTGCCTGCTACTCTCTGCCCTGGGCTTGGGGCTCTCAAACACACACAGATGGCGTTCCCGGGCAGGACGCGTCCCTGTGTTATCCCAGAGAATGAAGAAATCCCCCAGACAGCCCTTAACAGTGTCCACCAAGCTAATGGCAATGAAGACGAGAGAGCTGTGTCCAAACTGCAGCGCAGACACAGTGACGTAAAGGTCTACAAGGAGTTTTGTGACTTTTATGCGAAATTGTAAGTGTCTCTTCTCCTGGGAGAGGAGCTCCCCTCTTCAGATCTAGCCATATTGGGCTTCAAGTTCACTAGCCATTGACAGTTTTATTTCCTTGACTTTTAGCAGGGGCATTCTAGGGTGATGGAGGGGCAGGGGGTGTATTCCAGCAGGCAGGAATCCACCAGATGAAATGGCAGAAGTGAACGAAAATGGTGCCTTCAGTTGTCTTCAGTAGGTTCCTGATAATAGTACATTTTCATTATGTAGTCCAAGAGGGAGGTTTAGAGTTTCTGCTGTCAGGATTTATAATAGAAAAGTTTTATGCTCTAAAACTTCCCACAGATAAGTTGAAAGGAACAGTAAAGACTGAATTACAGACTGTTGATACAGGGTGCACATTTTTGTTAGGTTTAACAAAGCAGTTTGAAGTAGGCTAACTGGGTTTCTTATTACTGTCTTGAGGGGGTTGAATAAATAAATAAGAATGTTGTGTAACCTATATATATATATATATTATTTATTAACTCTAAAACGTTAGTCTAATTCATATCATTAAATGAGTTTTAGCAAACAATAAAAAAAATAGTGCAGAGTAGTATTTAGAACTATTTAGTAGCATTTAGACCAACTCATGTAAAGACAGAAGTTTTGAATTATTGCAAATTCCCAATTTGTAAATTAAGAGTTAAAGAGAATTTAACTGACTTGATTTTCTATTTCCATCAACTCATTCTGTGTGTTATTCTAACATATGTCATTTATTTTTCACAACTTATAAAGAGTTCTGTTTAAGTGTAATCGGGCAATTATAATTATACTGTAACCAAAATGCTTTATGGACTTTCAAGATGCTTTTTAAATTTACACGGTTTTTTCACTTTAATGCCAGAAAATTTGTTTCACAATCTTTGATCAGTAAGATACAAGAAAAACAAAAAGCTCAATGATACGAAGTTTTCTGTGTGCAGTTGATTTGTGGAAGTGGATCAGGTAAATCAGTTATAACTGGCCAATGTAAAGATATTTCCCAATATATATATTCTTTGTCATCAACACTTTTTAGATAACTCCCTTTTGAAAAATCAGCCAACTAATTATTTCTAGCCTGATGACAGTTATAACTATCATTCATAACTTTTAAAATGTAGAGAGGGAGGCAAATCATAAGAGACTCTGAAATACAGAGAACAGACTGAGGGTTGCTGGAGGAGGGGTGGGCTAAAGGGGTGATGGATGTTAAAGAGGGCACTTGTTGGGATGGCACTGGGTGTCATATGTAAGTGATGAATCACTGGGCTCGACTGCTGAAACCAGTGCTACATGATATGTTAACTAACTTGAATTTAAATTAAGTCAATAAGTAAATAAATAATTACCTGAACTAAAAATAATAAAATAAAATGTAACTTCTATCGTAGTATATCAAAGATAAAAACACTTGTAAAAAACAATACACAGGTCACTGTAGGTTCATCAGTCATAACAAAGTACCACCTCTCTGGTGGGGGATGTTGGTAGCAAGGGAGGCTCACGTGTGGTGGTGAATGGGAACTCTTTCTGCTTTCTGCTTAGTTTTGCTCTTAACCTAAAACTGCTCTAAAAAGTAGTCCATTGACTAAATAGTGCCAGAGGGTCAAAAACAGGAGAGGAAAAGGAAATGTAAACAGTTCAGTAGCTGGGTGAGATTATTGGGGCTTTTGTTCTGAAAGTTTCCTCTAATGTTCTGTTTCCTTATCCTGCTTGTTATTAAAAGGAATACTTCTTCAAAAATACACAATACATTATCTCTAAAACTAGTTTATTTTTCCTGTGTGTGGGAAACTATGTATTTGTTTTTATTCTGTGTCGACCTAGTTAATTCTAACTATTTGAGTATTTGAATTTGAATATAACCAGTGTTTAGTATAATGAGTAGTAAACAGGTGATAAATGCTTTGATCTTGGGACTGCTTTACACTCTTAAAAATTGAGGTCCCCCCGGGGCTCCTGAGTAAAGTGCCTAACTTTGGCTCAGGTCACGATCTCACAGTTCATAGGAGCCCCACGTCAGGCTCTGTGCTGATAGCTCGGAGCATAGAGCCCGCTTCAGATTCTATGTCTCCTCTCTCTGCCCCTCTCCTTCTCATGCTCTGTCTCTCTCTGTCTCGCAAAAATAAATCAAATGTTTAAAAAAAATGAAAAAAAATTATTGCGGTCCCCAAAGAGCTTTTGTTAGCGATACTGTATTCGAAATATTAATTAATTTTTATGAAAAATAACTGTTTCCAAAATGACAAGAGCTTGGTGGGGAAAATAGCATTGAATTACATTTTTGCAAATCTCATTAATGACTAAGACAGTTTCTCGGTTCTGATTCTCTGTTTATCCTATTGTAATATGTTGCTAATGGATATAAAAAAATATATATGCTTCCCATAGAGATGTAGTTGGAAAAGGGAGGAATTTTTTGAACCCCTAAAAGGGTCACAGTGACCCTTGTACTTTAAGAACCACTTGAGATAGATACTAATGGATCAGGACATTCCAGAATGTTCTGCATTTCCTGCTTTTTAGGAGTTCTTTTAAAATTATAAGGATAGGGTGAATCTTTTGAGGAGGTTGAAGATGAATAATGATGCTTTTTATTTGAGTAGCATCTTCTGGCTTCCAAAATTATATACTCTTCTTATTTTATCTTCAAAATGATATTAAGAATTAGAAGGCAGGTGTGGGCTTACCATCCAGCATCTAGGGACACCTGTGAATTTTGGTCAGGAGAAAGGGGAAGCACAGACCTTTCCAAGAGCTTTGTTAAAAATGCTATAATTCATCTGGCTTATGGCAAAGCCCAGTAAGAAATGGAGATGGATTTTTCTCCCTAACCCACAGTAATTTTTTTTTTAATGTTTATTCTTGCGAAAGGGAGAGAGACAGAGCATGAGTGGAGGAGGGGCAGAGAGAGAGGGAGACAGAATCTGAAGCTGGCTCCAGGCTCTGAGTTATCACTACAAGAGCCTGACACGGGCTTGAATTCATGAGCCACAAGATCATGACCTAAGGTGAAGTCAGATGCTTAACCAACTAAGCCACCCAGGGGCCCCTCCCTAACCCACAGTAATTTTGAAATGACAAAGTAGAAAATTTATTTTAATGTAATACTTAGTCCAGGTTTGCCAAGCAGTGAGGCCGCCTATCTTCCTTTTTTTAAGATTTTGTTTGTTTGTTTGTTTGTTTAAAAAGAGTGTGTGTGTGTGTGCGCGCGCGCGCACGCGCGCATGTATAAGTATATGTGCAAGCAGGGAAGAGTCAGAGAGAGGGGGAAGAGAGAATCCCAAGCAGGCTGTATGACACTTAGGGCAGAGTCCCATGTGGGGCTCAATCTCACCCACCCATGAGATGATGACCTGAGTCGAAACCAAGAGTCAGTTGCCTAACCAACTGAGCCACCCAGGTGCTCTTTTGTTTTCTTTTTCTTTTTTTTTCTTTGATATTTTAATTCTGTATTTAAGCCTATTAAGTAAGGTTGAGTTTTGATTGGTATGTGGTTATGAACCTCTACATGAGGCTAGTTATGGCAAAGCTACAAAATATGAGTACTATTCTTTGAAACATTTGGGGCAAGAAGGCAAAGTTTTCTTCCACTGGAGTGTGGTGGAGATGAGACAACATATGTGTGAGTCCTTCTGCTAAGGAAACAGCAAAACTTAAAAACTAGCTGGGGACACGGTGGTTATTAATCTGTCTGTAAAATGAAAACTCCTCACCTGCCTCATAGGGTGGTTGTGAAGATTCTGGAGAATGTCAGCAGTAACTTTACCAGGTGGATTGATTCAGTATCTCGGTGGTTACAGGCTTTTCCAGGAACCTAGACATGCAGGTAGAGCTTGTGCGGTGAGTGGGTGTTCTGAAAATAAACTTGCCACACTGTGATGGACAGCTTAGCCAGTGACTGCTCTGGTTAGGGGACCTTCCCCACTTCAAGGCCTTTTAGAACAAAGCAGGTCTTAGGAACTCACCAAACTCCACACCTGAAAAACAAACAACCCAGTGAAGAAATGGGCAGAAGATATGAACAGACACTTCTCCAAAGAGGACATCCAGATGGCCAACAGACACATGAAACGATGCTCAGCATCCCTCCTCATCAGGGAAATACAAATCAAAACCACGCTGAGATACCACCTCATGCCAGTCAGAGTGGCTAAAATGAGCAAATCAGAGAACTCTAGATGCTGGCGAGAAGGTGGAGAAACGGGCACCCTCATACACTGTTGGTGGGAATGTAAACTGGTACAGCCCCTCTGGGAAACAGTGTGGAGGCTCCTCAGGAAACTAACAATAGAACTCCCCTATGACCCAGCAATAGCACTGCTAGGAATTTACCCAAGGGATACAGAAATGCTGAGGCATAGGAGCACATGGACCCCAATGTTCATAGCAGCACTCTCCACAATAGCTAAAACATGGAAAGAGCCTAAGTGTCCATCAACGGACGAATGGATCAAGAAGATGTGGTTTATTTATACCACGGAATACTACATGGCAATGAGAAACAATGAAATCTGGCCATGTGTAGCAACATGGATGGACCTTGAGGGTGTTGTGCTGAGCGAAATGAGGCAGAGAAAGACAAATATCACATGTTTGCATGTATAGGAGGATTAGGAGGAACTTAACGGAGAACCATGGGGGAGAAGAAGGGGGGAAGTGGTGGGGAAAGGGAGAGAGGCAAACCATGAGAGACTCTTGAATGCTGAGAAACAAACTGAGGACTGATGGATGTGGGGAGGAGCGGGGAGATGGGCATGGAGGAGGACACTTGTGGGGTTGAGCACTGGGTGTTATATGGAAACCAATTTGACAATAAACTATTTGTAAAAAAAAAAAAAAAAAGAAAAAAAAAGAACAAAGCAGGTCTTTAGTGTTTTTTTAAAGTTTATTTAAGTAATCTCTACCTCCAACATGGGGCTTGAACTCACCACCCAATATCAAGAGTTGCATGCTCACTTCTCTGACTGAGCCAGCCAGACGCCCCTAGAATAAAGCAATTCTTAATGTGAAACCAGGGCTTGTTAGAGAATGAGTAATTATCTGAGTATATGCTTTTTTCCTTCCAAACTACACAGTGGTTAAATACGACCTGGAATATAGAGTGCCTCTTGTATGTTTCAAGGTACAGTGGAATGACTGCAAGGGAGAGATCAGGTTCCCAGGCTCTTCGGTGGTCACTTGACTGCCTAATGTGTAAAGTGTGATGGTATCCCTGTCACATCTTCTTGATTTGTGTGAAATTGAGGCTATAATCTGGTTGTGGCTATATGAATGGGGTCCCTGGATTCTGGTGCTGTGTCTTCCATTAACTACTGAGCTTTGTGACATTGGGCTGGTCATTCCATCACCCTGAACCTCCCTGTGTCGTGTCTTAAGATGATCTTCATAATGGACAATCCTGTGACTTTAAGATACATCTTATAATCCCAGTGCTCCATATTTGTCTTACTAATAAGATTACAGGACTAAGGCACTCCGGCTGAATTTAAGAGATATTGCAGCAGTTGCCTTCAGCAGGATATATCCAAAGGGATAACCTGTGTCCAGCCTAAGACATGCCATTCAGTTGACATGCAATTTAGATTCTGTTCTCAAAAGGCCGAAAAACTGGCTTTGAGATGGTGATTGGTGGATTTTTTAATTAGGCTACTTAGGAAGCTGTAACCTCAAGCTCCTAGAGGGCAATTCTTGACTTTCATCTCTATCCCTAGTTCCTCACAGGTAGCAGACACTCTCTTGGAGTATATTTAGTAAGAGGAATGTCAGCAATATTAAAAACAGATTCCAAGCAACAGAGCCTTTCAGCACCTAAGATGCTAGGACAAAGAGATGGGAACAGTTTGAGTTGAGTACTTAAGACACAAGAAATTGGGCTTCAGTGCTATTGTATGATTTTTGTGATCAGACAGAATTTTCTCCTCAGTCCTTTGTGTTTTTTGGTCTTAAGTTTAAGAAAAGGTGGACAAGGAGCACCTGGGTGGCTCAGTCGGTTAAGTGTCCAACTTCAGCTCAGGTCATGATCTTGCAGTACATGAGTTCGAGCCCCACGTCTGGCTCTGCACTGACAGCTCAGAACCCGGAGCCTGCTTCAGATTCTGTGAGTCCCACTGTCTCTGTCCCTCTCCCCCTCATTCTCTGTCACTCTCTATCTCAAAAATAAATAAACATTAAATTAAAAAAAAAAAGAAAAGGTAGACAGCCTGTGACTTCTATCCTTTGTGTATTACAGCAACATGGCCAATGCCCTGGCCAACGCCACCTGTGAACGCTGCAAGGGGGGCTTTGCGCCCGCCGAGAAGATAGTAAACAGTAACGGGGAGCTGTACCATGAGCAGTGCTTTGTGTGTGCCCAGTGTTTCCAGCAGTTCCCGGAGGGACTCTTCTATGAGGTGAGTCAACCTGGACAGAAGCACAGGGGCGCCATTCCCTCCTCACTCTACCTTGTTTTGAGGCATCCTTGTTTGCTTTAAACTTCGGTATGAAGATTGTATTGAAGTACTAGGTGTTTGGTACTCATTAGGTCAGTGATGGCTTGTGTGTGGGATGCTCTGACAGACCCACCAGCTTGTACTGTTCATTTCACCTTCCTGTGCCAGAACCCTTGGTGCCTTGTGACTCAACCTATCAGATCTGCACAATTTAGCTCAGCAGACAGAGCCCTTTCATAAACTTAAGCTGCAAGTTTTCTGACTTGCTTGCCCCCCTACACATACCTTCCTGATTCCTGCTTCTGTCTTTCTACCATTCAGAGCACCATGAAACATCTTCTTTAAGGCAGGGCATCTGTTACCTACCTTTCAGGCAATGAATGGGAGCTTCCATGCATTCATTCTCTAAGGGGGATCTTGTTTGGATATTTTGGAGCAATATTCTGTCCAAATTAAGCTCTTCTATTTATCTTCTTTTCCACATTCTTGTTCTTGATTCTCCCATGTTACCCTGTGGTGTCTACACTTACATGTCTTCTTACCATTGATAAAACCCCCTTCTCACAGAATATGTTTGCTTTTGGGACTAGGCTATAGAGGCCAAGCCCATGCTGTTAATGAAGATAAGTGGTTGTGTGTGTGTGTGACCAATTAGATAGTGTACTTTTACCAACTTACTCCTTACATATTTATATGTGTGTGTTATTTATATGCATGTCTCTCTGTAATAATATCTGTACATAGAATTATGTTATAGCCAGAGACAGCTGCTCTTTAATTTCTTCTTTGCCTAGCACATTTTTTTAACTTCCCTGCTTTAAAAGCCATTCCTGAAGAAGGAAAGGTAATTAAAAAAAATTTTTTTTAATGTTTTATTTATTTCTGAGAGAGAGAGAGACAGTGTGAACAGGGGAGGGTCAGAGAGAGAGGGAGACACAGAATCTGAAGCAGGCTCCAAGCTCTGAGCTGTCAGCACAAGCCCGACGCGGGGCTTGAACCCATGAACCGTGAAATCATGACCTGAGCCGAAGTCGGATGCTTAACCAACTGAGCCATCCAGGCGCCCCAGGAAAGGTAATTTTAATGGTCATTAGTAAGTCATTTGTTTGCCACTCAGATGGCATTTTCCTGTAGAAACAATGCCTCCTGAGAGGGAGGTTTCCAGGCCTGCAGAAAAGCTGTTTATCCCAACATATGCCCATGACATGCACAACTGCCCTGTCTGTAGTAACATAACTCTGGGAAAAGCTTTAAGAGTTTTGATTAGAGAAGCACCTGGGTGGCTCAGTCAGTTAAGTGTCACAATCTCATGGTTTTGTGAGTTTGAGCCCCACATTGGGCTTTGTGCTGAAACTGGTTGGTATTCTCTCTCTCTTTCTCTGTTCCTCCCCTGCTCATGCTCTATCTCTCAAAAAAAAAAAAATTTAGGGGCACCTGGGTGGCTCAGTCAGTTAAGTGTCACAATCTCATGGTTTTGTGAGTTTGAGCCCCACATTGGGCTTTGTGCTGAAACTGGTTGGTATTCTCTCTCTCCCCCCCCCCCCCCGCCCCACTCATGCTCTATCTCCTTCTCTCCCAAAAACAAATAAACATTAAAAATTTTTTTTAAATTTGATTAGAACACATTTTTGAGCTCCTACTAGATCTCAGAAACTGTATTCCCTACAATAAAACCCTAGCAAGGGTAACAGGGTTCTCTTTTCTTTCATTTCTTCCAAACTCCTTCCCTGGGCAGTGGAAATGTCTTTTTCTGTCAGAGGTGATGGCTTTGGGCTGGGAATAGCAAGTGATAGCCAGAAGAAGCACAGTAGGAGGGAAGACTGAGGAGGTGGCTAGAGCAGGGTCACAGGTCCCTCCCTGAGGCTGTGAGTGCAGCTGCCAGTGGTAATGAGGAGGGTGGCCGCTAGAAAAGGAAATCACTACGGGTCTAGGCAGCAGGGATAGAAAGGGAGGTGGGGCAGGAGGGAGGGCATTCCCCAGTCATAGTAAAAGGACGAGGACTTGCCTCCATGGTCTGGACAGAACACTCGGGTTCTCAGGTTAGCGCAGTGTAGTTCCAGCGCAGCGCTGGAACTCGGGCAAGGAAGGAGGTCGCTTAAGAGAGTCAAGTATCTGCCTCCTGAGGAAACATGAGTCTTCGTACCCTGTCAGTTCCAACCTTAACCCTACTTCTTTCCCTCCTTGAGGCCCAAAGAGGTTGACATTTTGCTTTAACACAGAAGACCTGTGACTTGAATGGGATTAGAACCTAGTTTGGCATCCTCATGTCCAATATGGTATTCTTTCCCTTGCATATTCTTTTCAAATCTAAGGTTTTTTTTTTTTTTTTTTTTAAGCATGGAAGTTGGGGAGGGAAGGGGGCAGGGGTGAGCAGAGAGAAAGAATCTTTAGCAGGCTGTACGCTCAGCACAGAGCCTGATGTGGGGCTCGATCCCACAACCCAGGGATCATGACCTAAGCCAAAGAAATCCAGTTAGATGCTGAACCGACTGAGTCACCCAGGTGCCCCTCACATCTAAGATATTTTTATAAAATATTTTATTAAAATAGGTAGTTATGGCAAAAGCCATAGAGAGAGTCCAGAGGAACAAGAGAAGGATCCAAAAGAGAAGGCAGGGTCAGTTTTTGCAAACATTAATTCCATATTATATGGTCCATTTGCCTGGCACTTTGGAATTAATAACGTTGTCAGGCACCATCACCTCCTAAGGTTCTGCATCTGCATGCTGTGAGCTACTAGGCCACTTATGCTTAGTCAGAGGGAAGGCGCTATGAGAGCTTGCAGTGAGACAGAATAAAGCATGACTCACACTTGTCCTCCTGCCCACGCCTCACTCCTCTTTACTTCTGGACTATAAATATGCTCCCTGGGTCTATCTGATATTATTCCAGAACGTTATGAATACACAGAACTAGTCTATTAATGGACTGTTGCCCAGCTTAAGGTCCCTTGGGTCCTGAGGAGGATTGCTATTTTAGCTACACTTAAAATTAAAACCCCTTTTCCAAGGCCAGGGATCTGTACATCTGCATGTAGAAAATCTGGCTTTTCCTCTTGGTTGAATGATATCCGAGAAAAAGCTATCCAGGGCTTCCAAGAAATAATCTGCGTTTTCAGTTATTGAAAAGGAAGCTCAAAAATTTACCTGGTTTGTTTTGCATTTGAGACACAACGTATGGACTTCAGTCTTGGTATTAATAGCAAATGTGTCCTTTCCACTTTACAGCTTTCATACAGCTTTGTCTTATTATTAAAACATCAACCTTCCTTTATTTCCACCATCGCTACTCTTTTCTCTGTAGAATTAATTCTTCCCCTTGAAAATCGGATTCACTTTATACTGTGGAACTTGTGATATTTTGGATCAGATGGCCAGGGCGCTCCTCCCTTTGGCCTCCAAGGCAAGTCTAGTGTTATGCTACTGTTTCCTACCCACTCAGGATGTTTGTCTGGAGGTAAGCTGATTGAGCTCAGCTATTTCTGGCTCATTTACAGCTCCTCGTAAGACTGATTTAGCAGCAACCATTACCTACATTGGCTCCTTATGCAAGGTGAATTCCAATCCCTTCAGCTTATGTGGTTCAGCAGTTGAACTTAAAAGTTTGTCATTGAGGCTGTAATCCATCATCACTGAAAATATAAGGTCACGCTCAGTGATTCTTGTGCTCCATGGCTTCTGTCGTCAATGACTGTTGTACCCAGGGTGTATTTATTAAAGGACCACATTAGTTATGTTTCAGGCCACTCTCATCTGTCTCATATCAGAGTTGTCTTCTCTGACTACACACAGCACTTTGTTTGTAGCTTTAGTATGGATGGCATTTCACGATTTATTACAGCATATTTATTTATGTGCTTATTTTCTTCCCCTCTGACTTTAAATACCTTGGGTGCAAGGACTGTCCTTATTGATTTAGTATTCTATTATTTGTTATACAGTGTTTGATGACTACTAGGTGCTTAATAAATACAATGGTATATATAAGTACTTGGATTGTAGAGATGGCAAGATGAAATGCTAATATTCCCACTAGGAACCAGGGCAGACATTTTATAATATAAACATAGCAGGCTATACTACAGACTCTGAACCCATTTACCTATTGTTCATCTCATGAATAGTGTCCAGTCTTTATTGTCCAGAGTGGTGGATGAAAGAAATGTATTCTTAAGTAAAAACAGGAGATTTCAGTTTCGGGTAGAACCCTGAGTAAAATGCCTGAGTCATGATGCATTTTCAGTACCATATGGGGACCACTGATTTGATATATTGGTTCAGGCCAATGTGGTGTTTTGAATAAACTCAGTTCTTATTTAAAACCTACAGAAAAGTTGAAAGAATAGTACAGCGAATATCACATATACTTATGCATCTCACACACATACCCACCACACCCATCTCCTGCCAATTTGTTTGGAAATAATTTCCAGACATATAACACTAAATGAAGTTACTTTAAATTTTTATGTTTTGCGGGGAGGAGGTACAATGAAGGAGTTGCAGTTAAGAGAATATTTTTGGGATATGGGCCTTAGCAAAATGTTCTTTTATTGAGTGACATGTTATATCTAGTTGGGAATGAGTGTGGGCTAGACTTAATGATTCACTTCTAACAGGGATATAGAAAGGGTAAAGTAGTGACTTTGCAGTGGTGAAACCTGGAAGATACCATCTTTCTGGGTTTGTTAAAAACTTTTTTTTAACATTTATTCATTTTTGAGAGACAGAGACCTAGCATAAGTGGGGCATAGGTAGAGAGAGCAAGAGAGGGAGATACAGAATTTTAAGTGGGCTCCAGGCTCTGAGCTGCTAGCACTGAGCCTGATGCGGGTCTCAAACTCACAGACTGTGAGGTCATGACCTGAGCCGAAGTCAGACGCTTAACTGACTGAGCCACCCAGGTGCCCCTGGGAAATGCTATCTTAATCCAGTGATCAAGGTAGACGTGAGCAGTAGGAAATCATGTTGAGACCATGTACTCCTCGATATGATGCAAGAAAATTGAGCATATTATTACCCCTGTGGTATTTTCCCCCTAAATCTATGACCTCAGTCTAATCATAAGACAAACACATAATGAGGAGCACTCTACAAAACACAACACATACCCTTCAAAAGTGTCAAGGTCAGGGCTCAGTCAATTAAGCATCGGGCTCCATGCTGACCGTGTGGAGCCTGCTTGGGGTTCTCTCCCTTTTTCTCTGCCCCTCTCCTTGCTTGCTTGTGTGCTCTCTCTCTCTCTCTCATTCTCAAAAAAAAAAAAATAAATAAACACTTTTTTAAAGTGTCAAGGTCATTTAAGACAGAGCAAGGCTGAGGAACAGTCACAGATTGAAGGAGACCAACGAGCCTCTATTAGTCATCATGAGATTTTCCATAAGTGTTTGTTTATTCGTTCTTTATTGACCTATCCATCTGTGTAACAATATTTATAATATTAGTTAAGCAGTTACAGCCTATCAGGCACCATGTTACATTTTAAGAGTAGAGTGATGAGCAAGGTAGATAGAGTCTTAAGGAGCTTATCTTACAGTGAATTAGACTAGGCTGACCAAGATCAAGTCATTCAAAGTTAAATACAAAAACTTCACAGGATTACAGACTGGTTGGTAATAGAAGAAGTTAAATCTACCTGAGAACAGATTTCCATCCCAGAATCTACTGAAAACTGGAATAGATGATACTGATAATGTTTTAGCACAGTGGCACTTTGTAAAAGAGCTTAGTAAATGGAAGATACTTGTTTTTAGAAAATAACTATGACGTGATTTTACAGACTGTCAGTACTTCTAACATTGTGCCTTACCTTTAGAGGGTCCTCTGAATATTTGCTAACTGAGAGAAGCTGTCAGTGAAGCTGTGCATCCTAGGATGTCTTAGGAAGCACGTATCCATAATTAGCATGTTTCAGGACCTTAGCATTTTCCTCAGATTTGTGCAGTGGAAATAGAGGGTGGATTCACTTTATTGGTACGTCATCAAAAAGGAACACAGTAATTGAAGGCTATAATGTCATTGTTCCACATCCAATAGAATAACCTCTTCATCTGTGTTCAAATGACCAGTTCTCAAGTAAAGTTCACATCGTATGTTGGCAGAGAAGCCATGATTTTTAAATTGATAGAAATCCACAAGATAATATAAGAATTCTAGGTTATATTCTCTATTGCTTTGCCTAAAAGAAGTAGTAGATACAGAAGAAGCAGTGCATATTTTAGGATCTGACAGCCTTGGATTGAACTCCAGCTCTACTGGCTTTGGTGCAAGTTATTTAATATTTTTGAATTTCAGTTTTCTCTAACAAGGGGATAATCATATGTGGCTCATAGGATTATGAGTTTGAACCTAGGTAGCATGCTTTGTTGTGGAAGCTTTCCTGTGCATTGTAGAATGTTTAGTAATCTCTACCCACTAGATGCCCAGTTCTGACAAGCAGAATATCCCTAGGGGCACTAAATCACCCTTGGTTGAGAACCACTATACTAAACAATGAAGGCATCCCTTCAGTAGATTATGAACTTCTCTATGGATATAGCAAGTCCATTGTTAGTGGGTGTGTTCCCCATGTTGCTTAGGCAGTAGTCTCACAAAATAAAAACCTTTTTATAGTTCTGTCTCTGAGACTTTGATTGCAGTAAGAGTTAACTCTTATTCCGTGAATTTAATTAGAAAGTATTTCTAGACAGATTTCACTTAAGAAAGACCCTCAAGAAAGCCTACATTTTTTCTGTTTTAAATTGACAGAAGAAAAGAGAACTGTACCATTTTGGGATAGTCATCACTCAACTATTCATGATGAAAATATCCTCATTTAGCAGAAGACAAGATACATTATCTGTGTGGTGATTAGAACTGGTTCCACAAATAGAAATTTATTTTTCTCTTTTCAAATATCCTACTTCTGCATTTTAATTTTAAACAACTTAAAAATTTTAATGTTTTATTTATTTCTCAGAGAGAGAGAGAGAGACTGCATGAGCAGGGGAGGGTCAGAGAGAGAGGGAGATACAGAATCTGAAGCAGGCTTCAGGCTCTGAGCTGTCAGCACAGAGCCAACACAGGGCTCGAACCCATGAACCATAAGATCATGACCTGAGCCGAAGTCAGACACTTAACTGACTGAGCCACCTAGGCACCCCTTTAAACAACTTTTAAATGGGCACCTAGGTGGCTCAGTCAGTTAAGTGTCTAACTCTTGTTTTTGTCCCAGGTCATGATCTCACAATTTGTGGGACTGAGCCCCACATCTGACTCTGTGCTGACAGTGTGGAGTCTGCTTGGGATTCTCCCTCTCTGTCCCTCTCCCACTTGCATGCACTCTCTCTTAAAATAAATAAAATTTAAAAAATAAACATTAATGATTCCAAAAAATATTTATCTTTTAATGTCTGTATCAGAAGGTAGTAATAAAAACAACATGTTAGAACAATCATAGTGGTGGTGTCGCTTCCAACCAGTAGCACCCCCAGGAGCTGAGGTGCTGTTTCTGGTTTCTTGTGTGTGTTGAGAGTAAGGTCACCTCACTTGTGTTAATTCCGTCTTTCATCTTGCCTAGAATTTAGTACTTTATGTGTGAGTAAATGTCCTAGAATTCCTGATTTTAGAAGACTTGTGAGTTACACTAATATTTTTATTCCTGAGCCAGGTACTCTACTAGATTAAAAAAAATTTTTTTTTTAATTTATTTATTTTGAGACAGTGTGCTCTTATGTGCAAGTGGGGGAGGGGCAGAGGCAGGGGTGGGGGAGAGAATCCCAAGCAGTCCCTGCATTTTCAGTGCAGAGAGCCCAACACAGGACTCTGATCTCCTGACCCAGTAAGATAATGACCTGAGCTGAAATCAAGAGTCTGACGCTTAACAAGCTGAGCCACCCAGGCGCCCCTATATTTAAGTGCTTTATAGAGTATTGTTCTTGTGGTTCTTCTTTCATTTCCTTCTCACATAAACCCTGTGAGTTAGGTATTTTTTTCCCAACTTACCTGTGGCCGTGATGAGACTCGGAGACCTTGCCCACAGTTAACTAGTGGCGAGATGGTCAAATCAGGACTTTATCTCATGCCTGCTTGTCTGCACAAGCTAGGTTCTCCTCCACTAGGGTGCCCCAACTCTCACTGAAGTTTAAATAGTTTCCTAGGACTGAGATTTTATCAGTCTGAGAGATAATGCCCTCTTGTATATGGCCATCACTACTTTTTTATTTCCATAAATATTTATGGAAAGCCTACATTGTGGGGTATACTGTGTAGACCACACTGTGCCCTAGTCCTAAGAATGAATACAGTTTTCACAATGGTTTGGATAGAACTTGATGATGGCTTCCATGCTTCCTTTCCTCATTTTCAGATTAGGAAAATTTAGAGAAGTCTGACAAATGTATGAGTTATATACAATTAGTGATCTTTGAATTTGGTATTGTAGTTAGCTTCAAAGAGAAATCTGTTTCCATCAGTACTGGTTTTCATGAGTTACCAGTATTTCCAGTCATCTTCTAATACATATGAAGAAATATTTATAAAATGACCAAGTCATTGGTGGCATGAGAAAGCTATTTAAATGTCATTTCCAGAGGGGATACCCACTCAGCCCAGAGGCCCGAACACCAACTGTATGTATATAGCCACTGTAATGGCTTCTAAATCTAATTTTGTGACATCTTGGCCTATTTCCAGTAAAAGGATTTCTTAGTATTTCCCCTAAGAAGGCACTATAGAGAGTAAAACGGAACCAACAGTTAAAAGGTGATATAATTCCAGAAACATTACAAATCAGGATAGACTGGACCAAGGACTAGGAACATGGTGTGCAGCTTTTCTCATTTTGGCATAGTACACATTTAGGTTCTTTGTTAATACTTTAGATTTCTTTTTCTCTCATTAGTTTGAATTTCCCAAATTGTCCTTTTGTCCCCGTCACAAAATGCATAACAGGAAAGACCAATTTGTGATGAGTGATTTAGTGGAAAGATGTTTTACAAAGGGATTTCTTCCCTCATTTCCTCTTATATAGAATCATGATTACTCAGGAAGGCTGAACCCTGAGAAGGGAGGTCTGGTTGGGAGGAAACTTCCCAACTAGATGAGGAGCTTATCTGCTGACCCACTCACTTCTAAGCAATTTATGACAAACAGTACGAATCACCAAGTGAAGATCATCAACATTTGCACTTGCCTTGAAATTAGACTGCCAGTTAAGTGTCTAATTCTAAGCGCTCTTTAAAGCTGCAGAATCCATACACACCCTCCTCAAAAGAGAGGCTTCACAGAACTCAAACATAAAACATAAAGTAGAGCTAATTTTGGTTGGAGTTAATCCTCCCCCATACTGAACAGTCCTTGTTCCTTGCAGGTGGCAGAAGGTAGGGTTCTTAGACATTCCATTTCAACCATATTTGGAGTATTAATATTTGTTATGGCCTGAGGTCAGTTACCTAGAAAGGTAGTATTTCTGAAAGTTTGATGTTTCCAAATTTATAATTTCTGATTTTTCTTCATTTTCATCCTTGGAAATGTGTACTAATGAGTTTTACCTTGGATCAACTTCTGGCCTTTCTCCCAGCCTTGGAGATCAGGCCATAACTGTGTTTGATCGTTTCTATACACTGTAGAAAAGAGGCAGCTCATCCTAGCAAAAGAAATTCTCTCTTGCATTAGTCCTCATGCAGTATAAGCACACCCTAGAGGATGCAAAGTATTTGCAATACGGATGGTTTCAAGGGAATCCATTTCTGGATCCTTGTGTTTTCATTTCAGAGAAATAAATTTTTGGATCCTTCTTCAAAAAATTGATTTGTCTGATAATATGTTTGTATTCACAGCAACACTTGCTTTTCCCATTTCACAAGAGAAGGGAATCTCAAATCTTACTATGATCAATTGCCCCAGGATACCAGTCAAAAGTCATTAGCCAGGGATCCTCACACCCATAAGGCTTCTAGTCTTTCCCTGCCCTGTGTATTTTCCTTTATTTTTTTAAGTTTTATTTACAGTAAAATGTTGCAGTGCGAATAACTTGTTCTGCAGGTGTTCTGCAGGAAGAGCAAACATTTCTAATAAATTTTAACTTGATAAATGAGCAGTGTCTTGTAATACAAGTAGTACATGATGCCAAATGTCACATTAGCATAGCTGGGCCAATGGTTCTTGAAATTCGCTTTGATATATGAGTGCTTTGGATTGCAAGCATGTTTCTGGAACAAATTATCCTCACAAACCAAAGTTTAACTGATTCATTTTGAGGGATGGAGAGAGCTCAGGTGCATGTTAGTGGGGTGAGGGGCAGAGAGAGAGGAAGAGAGAATCCCAAGCAGGTTCCACGCTGTCAACACAGAGCCTGATGTGGGACTTGATCCACAAACTGTGAGATCATGACCTGACTGGAAATCAAGAGTTGGACACCCAACCATCTGAACCACCCACGCACCCTGTCTTGTGTATTTTCTTGATAAGGAAAAGCTTATTAAGCTTCACTTTAGGAACTCTGTTGGATGTTCTGTGTTCAGATTTGTAGCAGATTTGGAGTGGGGAGTAATCATGACCCCTCCCTTTTAAGACCCTCTTTTTTATCTCTAATTTTGAAGGGACTCATCCTTTTTCTTCAGTTTTATTAAAATATGATCGACAGTAACATCAAGTTTAAAGTGTACAACATGATTTGATGTGTACGTGTATATATTGAGCACATCTATCACCTCATGTATTTATCTTTTGTGTGTGTGTGGTGAGAACATTTAACATCTACTGCCTTAGCAGACTTCAAGTATACATACAATACAGTGTTGTTAACTATAATCACCGTGCTGTACATTAGATCCCCAGAATTTACTCATTTTGTAACTGGAAGTTTGTACCCCTTGAGGAATATTTTCCCATTTCCCTGATCCCTCCAGGTGCCAGTAACTATCAGTCTACTTTCTTTCTAGGAGTCTGGCATTTTGAGATTCCACACATAAGTGAGATCACACAGTATTTGTCTTTCTCTGCCTGACTTAATTATTTTAACATAATGCCCTCCAGGTTTGTCCATATTGTTGCAAATAGCAGTATTTCCAGGTGGCTCAGTTAGTAAGCATTCAACTTGAACTTAAGTCTTGATCTCATGATTTGTGAGTTTGAGCCCCACATTGGGCTCTGCACTGATAGTGAGGAGCCTGCCTGGGATTTTCTCTCTCTCTCTCTCTCCCTGTCCATTACCCACCCCCCCCCTTTTCTCAAAATAAATAATTAAACTTTAAAAAAATAGCAAGATTTCCTTCCTAATTATGGCTCAGTGGTATTTCATTGTATATGTATACTATAGAACTCATCCTTTTAAAGGGAGAGAGGTGAGAGCAAAGCATAGAGCACTGGTAAGAAATTATGAACTTGATGAGTATGTGTTACAAGCCAGAGCCAAAACAGGTTCAACAGCTTGACCAAAGTCACACAGCCAGTCAGAATTTTAAACTCAGGTTTAGCCAGAATTTAAACTCAGGCATTCTGGATCCATGGTCAGTTCTCAACTGCCTCTCTATGCTACCAATTTGAACCACATCTTAAAAGACTTGCTTGAATTGGAACCAATCCTATTTTTTTCTACCATCTGCTAGCAAATATAGTATATATACTAACTGCTGGACTCATTTGGTTTTTGTCTAAAGCAATGTGTCTTTCTCTTTCATTAAATACAAACTAAAAGTTGAATGTTTCTTTTTTTTTCTCATTAAGCCTTGTTTTAATGGGTGTCCACATTCTGTGACAGATTTTTTGGTTAAGTTGTTTCAATTAAAAAGCACTGATTTTAGGGGCAACTGGGTTGAGCATCTGACTTCGGCTTAGGTCACGATCTCTCAGTCTGTAAGTTCGAGCCTCACGTCGTGCTCTGTGCTGACAGCTCAGAGCCTGGAACCTGTTTCTGATTCTGTGTCTCCCTCTCTCTGACCCTCCCCCATGCATGCTCGCTCTCTCTCCCTCTCTCTCACAAAAATAAATAAACTTAAAAAAAATTTTTTTTAAAGTACTGATTTTAAAAACTATAATGAACCTCACACACACACACACACACACACACACACACACACAAATGGTACACAAAACATTCAGTTTTCCTACTGAAAATGTTGTGATGCATTGTTATTAACCAGTCTTTGCTATTAAACCTACATGGCTACATGGCCAGGGGCACCCGGGTGGTTCAATTGGTTGAATATCCAACTTTGGCTCAGGTTATGATCTCACGGTTCTTAAGTTCAAGCCTTGCATCAGGCTTGCTGCTGTCAGTGTGGAGCCAGCTTCAGCTCCTCTATTGCCCTCTCTCTGCCCTTCTACTCACAATCTCTCAAAATTAAAAATAAACAAAATTAAAAATCTTAAAAAAAAATAAAGCTATACCAACAGTTCTGAGACCATTCTTTCCCCATGGATTAAGACTAGGGTAGCCGGTAAAAAAGTTTATCGTTTCCAACTAAATCAGTGAAGTTGTTTCTGAGTCTCTATATTTGATTTCTTTTTTTAATTACAGCTAAATATGTGATTTTGATATATGTATGTAACATCCAGTAAAGGAACATATTTACTTCGTAAATAACTTCTGCTTGGGGCTACCCACAGTGCATTATGACAGAGAACTGGGTAATACAGCATATCAATTTATGATCATCTGTTTCTAACTTTTTAAAACAGATTCATTACATCAATAAAAATTTTTTATAAATGGGGATGTCTAGCCTGGGTGGCTCAGTTGGTTAAGCATCTTACTTCCGCTCAGGTTGTGACCTCACAGTTCATGAGTTTGAGCCCTACATCGGGCTCTGTGCTGACAGCTCAGAGCCTGGAGCCTGCTTCAGATTCTGTGTCTCCCTCTCTCTGTGCCCCTCCCCTGCTCACACTCTGTCTCTCACTCAAAATTAAATAAACATTAAAAAAAATTTTTTTAAACAGATTTGTTAAACGTATTAGAGTTTGTCAATTTGAATTTCAAAATGAAGTAAGCCTTTTTCTGGCACAGAATAAATCTGCTTTGGCTGGTCTGCAAATTAAGCTATCGTGAATATGTTCAATAAGTTGAGCTAAATCTGCAGCTAATTTCCATGATTGACCAAGATGAGTTGACTACTGCTACATCACTAACAATGGATTTTGATAGTCAAACAATATGTGATATTTGAACATTGTAAGGAGCTCAAAGATTCAAGGGGAGACATGCTACAATTCCCATGATTTACGTATGTGAGGAGGGTAAAAGCAGCCCCCAAAATAGAAATTCATGTTGAACCTTGACTCTCCCAGTAGTAAGTCCTATTAATCTATGGTTACATGGAATAATTTTGAGAGGAAGGGGAGCCCTGTGTATATCATTAAGATAGGATTTTCTCTCTCTCTCTTTTTTTTTTTTAATTTTTAATGTTTATTTTTAAGAGAGAGAGTGTGAGTGGGGGAGGGGCAGGGAAAGAGGGAGACACAGAATCCAAAACAGGCTCCAGGCTCTGACCTGTCAGCACAGAGCCCAACGCGGGGCTCGAACTCACAGACCATGAGACCATGACCTGAGTCGAAGTTGGATGCTTAGCCAACTGAGCCACCCAGGTGCCTTAAGACAGGCTTTTCAAGTGAAACAAATAGTGGAAAAAAAAGTTTGACATTTGTAAACATATTCATGTTTTAACCATTTGTGTACTAATAATCATTGTAATAACTTAATCTAGAATAAAAAGAATGTTTTTAGCTTTTAGAGTTTTATGGGTTCAGGTAATAAAACAAATTTTAAAGTTTCATTATTTACATTTTAATGGTAGGGTGATCTATTAAAGACTTTAGTATAGAATTTAGGAAAAAATATCACACCAAGATAAAACGTTGTGGGAAATGAAATGGAAATAATTCAAGGAGAAAAGTGGATGGTATGAATTTTCCAACTATTAAAATAGAATTTTTAAAAAAAAATTTAATGTTTATTTTTTGAGAGACAGAGAGAGAGAGAGACAGAGAGAGAGCATGAGTGGGGGAGGGGCAGAGAGAGGAGGGAGACATAGAATCTGAAGCAGGCTCCAAGCTCTGAGTTGTCAGCACAGAGCCCGATGTGGGGCTCGAACCCACAAACTGCGAGGTCATGACCTGAGCGCAAGTCGGATGCTTAACTGACTGAGCCACCCAGGAGCCCCTAAAATAGAATATTTTTAACAGGTTTTGGCCTCATTTTAAAATGTTTAGATCTATAATATACTAGAATATCTACCCTTGTAAATATTTAAGTTTATAGTACAACATTTCAGATATCAACCTAAAAAAAGTGGGAAAGGGTTTGTGTGCATATGCATATTTTGTAGGGAGAGAAGTCCGCAGCTCCCATCAGATTCCTGAAGGTGAGTCTGCAAGCTAGGAAACAATTCAGCATCATTAGAGGGTAGTCACTGTACTCTGGAGCCATAATACCAGCTTCCATGTCAGTTGTTTGGTGTATCTTTCCTGTACCCATATGCAGGTAGGTCTAGGGAAGAAGGTCCAAAAGTACATCTGTTTTTTAAAATCTCAGTAGAATTATAATTCTTAGGGCAGAGCTCTTAGTTCAAAAACATCTCTCCATATGTCTCCACAGAATAATTATATTCATCCTGTGATTGTTTCATGTGTACAAGCTGATGGTACTTTCTATTTCAGTTTGAAGGAAGGAAGTACTGTGAACATGACTTTCAGATGCTCTTTGCTCCTTGCTGTCATCAGTGTGGTAAGTTCTACTGCTGAATGGCAAAGTAAAAAGTGAGTCTCAAAATTATGTCAGTGGTGGATATGGTGTTTAGTACTCATTGTAAATAGCATTCAGGTACATACTTATCCATCCTTTTCCTTATCATTGATATATAACAAACTGGAAGAATATCAAAACTATTTTTTTTAAGAGAATGAGAGAAATGATTTTTTAAGGACATCTAGTGTAAAGTTGTTTGGGATTGATTAGGACATTTATTTGATGATCCTTTGGAATGTTCTTGTCCCACGTTAATTCATCCTTTAACTACTCACTTTTGAGGTTGCCAGGAGAGAGACAGGGAAGACATTGGAGGGGTGCCGCACATGCTTAAGGATTGCTGTGTGTGACACAAGTGTTTAACTTGCTTACAATTTAGCTACCTCACTGGTTGCTAACAGCTCTACTAGAAGGTCTTCAGAAATTGGAGAAACTGAGTAGAATGTTCTAAAGTTTAATGAAAGAAGAAATTATAGGTTTCAAGAAAATGTGGTGAGGGGCGCATGGGTGGCTCAGTCGGTTGAGCGTCCGACTTCAGCTCAGGTCATGATCTTGCAGTTCGTGGGTTTGAGCCCTGTGTCAGGCTCTGTGCTGACAGCTCAGAGCCTGGAGCCTGCTTCAGAGTCTGTGTCTCCCTCTCTCTCTGCCCCTCACCCGCTCATACTCTGTCTCTCTCTGTCTCAAAAATAAATAAAAACTATAAAACAAATTTTTTTAAAGAAAAAAAAAGAAAATGTGCTGTGTCAGCGATGACCAGAAATGAACAAAAGGCATTCAAGAGGGCCCTGTGTATCATGGAGAAAAGGAAAACCAGATTCAGAGATATGATAAGACAGCCCAAAAATATGACTAGAGAATCAAAACCAAGGACTCAGATGAAATACAGTTTTTTCCTAATTCAGTGCTTACTGTGGTCAATACATGTATAGAAAGTCACTAGTTGTGGAGAAAGGTTTAAATGTGTTTTTTTTTCCTTATGTGTTTCTCTTTACTGCTTTTAACAATAAAATGCACATTGGACGTCCTTTGTGTGTTACTTCCCCACAGGTGAATTCATCATTGGCCGAGTTATCAAAGCCATGAATAACAGCTGGCATCCTGAGTGCTTCCTCTGTGACCTCTGCCAGGAAGTTCTGGCAGATATTGGGTTTGTCAAGAATGCTGGGAGGTAGGAGTTTTCCACCCTTGTCAGGTGTGGGTGGAGAAGTAACTACTGCAAGGTCATGCCTGTTTTCCCCTGGAGCTGTGAGAAGGTGCTTTCAGGCAGTGAGTTTAAGGTATAGGGACTCAAGACTGCAGTGTATATTGGCTCATCTGGTGGCTGTTAGGAGAGGCCCCTAGAATTTCTGTGTCCCTGGGCCAAAAAAAGGGGGATACATACTTAAGAGGGAGTTTCAGTTGGATTACTTGGGTTGGAATAAATATTCAGGTAAAAAGTAGTGCCTTGATTCTACTGTTAAGCCGAGTGATTTTTTTTAATGATTCACTTCAGAGATATGAGAAGCATATTTATTTTTAATTATTAGAACCTCAGATTTAAAACTTAAGTTTCTAAAAAATGTGTTGGCTCTGTTTAGACATCTGTGTCGTCCCTGTCATAATCGTGAGAAAGCCAGAGGCCTTGGAAAATACATCTGCCAGAAATGCCACGCCATCATCGATGAGCAACCGCTGATATTCAAGAATGACCCTTACCATCCAGACCATTTCAACTGTGCCAACTGCGGGTACTGCAATTTCTTCCCTTTTTATTTTCACAAATTGTGGAAATGAAATAAAACATCACATTTTTCTATATCTTTTACTCCAGCACACCAGATTGGTTTTTTCTACCTTATAATCTAGAACATTTTAAGCCTATAAAGAAGTCAAGGGAATAATACGAAGAATGCCAATATACCCATCATTAAGTTTCATCACTTAACGTTTTGCCACATTTGAGTGTGTCCAGCACGCTCTCCCCACACCGTTTGTGTGTGTGTGTGTGTGTGTGGACATGTAACATATATATACATACCTTTAAATATTTAGTCAGTGGTAAAATATCCTCAGTTATCCCAAAAACTGTTTTTGATCACTGCTTTTTCAATACAAGATAAAAAAAAAAACTTTTAAAAGTCTTCTCTCTGTATATATATAACTTTTACAGTAATAATGATGAGGGTGTTATCTTAAAATATCTTAAACTACATTTATTTAATTTTGCTTTATTCTAACGAGAATTTATTTTCTTCAAAGAATTACAATAAATTATTCAACTATGATTTTTTAAATTTGCTATCTAAAAATTTAATAGGAAAATTATATATGTATAATCAGTTTGAACATACATGCTAAATTCTAGTGGGGGTGGACAAGATAAGGTAAGCTAAAGATCAAGAAAAGAGGGGCGCCTGGGTGGCTCAGTTGGTTAAGCATCTGACTTTAGCTCAGGTCATGATCTCACAGTCTGTGAGTTTGAGCCCCACGTCAGGCTCTGTGCTGACAGCTCGAGCCTGGAGCCTGCTTCGTATTTTGTGCCTCCCTCACTTTCTGCTTCTCCTCTGCTTGTGCTCTGTCTCTCTCTCTCTCAAAAATAAACATTAAAAATTTTAAAATAAAAAAGATAAAATCAAGAAAGCAGCTTTGTGCTATGAGTATAACCACCTCATCTATTTTGTGATTATATTAGTTTGTACCTTATCCCATTTTCTTGCCTATTTGTCTTTGGTGGAATTTTTCTCTGTTCATTTGTCATTAGTATTTCTGGAGAATTACTTAAAACAGATGAAATATAAACTAGTCATTTTGGCTAATTGGGGCCACCTCTGCCTAAATGTTTATTGATGAAGGAGACTGAAAATAATAGTGAACTTAAGCATTTGTGGGGAGGAAAGATCTGGGCATTTCTTTTATTTTTACTTAACCTGTAATTTAAAAGCTGGTGACAGTTTAAATAGTTGTTAGTAAATGGAGCTAACTTTAGACCTCAGTTATTTTGTAAAGATAACATCACCAAGTCTGTCCCGAGCACTGTGATGATTCTTCTCTAGCTTTTTCGGAAAGACCAAAGGACTATCATGTGATCATAGACAAGGAGGTGATAAATATGATCAGTGTGATGGTATATATCTTACTCGTGTGTACATTTTATCATTATTGCATGACATTGATGTTTTGATAGGAATCAAACCCGTTCAAGCCTATTCATTTAGGTTACTGTGAGCACTACTAAGAGGGAGAAAAAGGTTATGGGGATTGTTACAGGGAGATCTTCAGAAACCTGCTAAAAAGTGTGTTAGCCTCCTCAGTTGCCTGTTTTTCTCTCTTGGTAGTAGTATTTATTCAAATAAATAAGAAAGAAAGAAAGTTGGGTATCTTTCTCATGGACAGGAAGGAGCTGACAGCTGATGCCCGGGAGCTGAAAGGAGAGCTGTACTGTCTGCCGTGCCATGATAAAATGGGGGTTCCTATCTGCGGTGCTTGTCGACGGCCCATTGAAGGGCGTGTTGTGAATGCCATGGGCAAGCAGTGGCATGTGGAGGTGAGTCGTAAATGGTGGAGGGGTAACCAATACTTTGAATTTCCATCATTTAGAGGTGCTGGCAAGATTACGAAATTCTAAAGATTAAATGACATTTTCAAGACAAATGACTGTAGAAAATTAAGAATATAGAATATCCACGCTTTTGTGATCTCTCAATAATGATACAGGGTGTGTTTTTTTGTTCTTAAATCCTTCTTGAAGCAGGAAGGCTCATGGACCATATCTAGCAGCAGCCCCTCTCTTATAGATGATATTAACATGTTGACCTCTTTTCTCATTCTGTGTTGTTTTAAAAGGCTATATATCTTAGAGCGCCTGGGTGAGATTTGACTCAGCGCTTTGATGTGTGTTATTTTAGTAGTCCCAACTTCAGCCTCCAGCTTTTAAGATCTGCAAAACAGGGGTGCCTGGGTGGCTCAGTCGGTTAAGCGTCCGACATCAGCTCAGGTCATGATCTCACAGTTGGAGAGTTTGAGCCCCGCGTCGGGCTCTGTGCTGACAGCTCAGAGGCTAGAGCCTGCTTCCGATTCTGTGTCTCCCTCTCTCTCTGCCCCTCCCCTGCTTGCTCTCTATGTCTCTTTCTCAAAAAGAATAAATATTTATTTAAAAATAAATAAATAAATAAATAAATAAAAGGCTATATATCTTAAAGTAACCTGTTAAAAACTCAAGACACCTGAATTAAGACTGAAAGTGTCACAGGGTTACCCCTGGCCAAATGAAATAACTACCTCAAACTTTCATGTGTCTTCTCTGAGGATAGTTTAACTTTGGATTTTACTTTATTAAATAAATAAAATACGGCAGTTCAAAAATGACCTCTAGCAATTTTTTTCAGCATTTTGTTTGTGCCAAGTGTGAAAAGCCATTTCTTGGACATCGACATTATGAAAGGAAAGGCCTGGCATATTGTGAAACCCACTATAACCAGGTATTGATCATACTCATTGGATATTAGATATACTTACACAAATTTGACCTTAATATTTTAGCTACAAGGAAGTCTCTTGGAAAATGTACATTGGACTATAGAAATCACTTTTTAATGTTTTATTTGGGAAATAATTTCAAAGTCAGTATAAAGGTTGTAAAATAAATATATGAAGAATACCTATGTACCTTTTACTTCATCATTTGCATGTGCTCATTCTCTGTAAAAGCACACACTTAATATATTAACACACGGATCTTCATATACAAATGTATGTATTCATACACACACATTTTTTTTTCTGAAGTATTTCATAAGTTCACCATGGCCCTTTACCCCTAAATACTTCAATTTTATATTTTCCAAGAATATGGCGTGCTCTCGCATAATCGTAATCAGTATTGATATAATACTTTATTGTATTTATTCTAGTTTTGTCACTTAAACCCATAATATCGTTGAATCATTTTTTTCCACTCCAGTACTGGAGCCAATCTAGGGTTGTCATTTCCTTAAATCTGGAACATTTCCAAAGCCTTTTTTTGGGTATTGATAGTGATGAAAAGTAAATTATCTTCATTGTAAAAGGTAAAAACTAGTCAATGAACTTTATTCATTTTCTCTAGTAATGGTAAATTCTGGATCTAGGTAGCCAGCTGTTTGTTTTTAAGTGGTAGAAAGAACTGAAAATGTATTAAATGTTTGGTATTCTAAACCTTAGTTCTAACATATCTTGAATTTTTACCACTTTTGTTTTTCATTTTCAGCTATTTGGTGATGTTTGTTTCCACTGCAACCGTGTTATAGAAGGTGATGGTAAGTATCTGTAGGGATTTTATATGTCATCATTTTGACACAAAAACAATTGGATAATGTGAAAGTTGAGATTGGTTACTATTTGGCATTTGACCATTATCAGTTACTTTTTCTCTTTGTTTGGCATATTTCTCAAGTAATCCATAGTAGAGATGATAATATTGTCCAAGTTGGGTTTGTTTCTCCTTCATGATAATACTTTAGGGCAGTGCCTCAGGCACATTACAGTAGGTATTGTGAGAACTGTTCCTGGCCAACCTTGAGATCTGTTTCTATTTCCATCCTGGATTTATAGAACTTGGAAGCTATAGAGCAGTGTTTAATAGGAACGGCTTATTCTACCTTGGTAGTTAGCAACAGCACTTTAACCCTGCAGACGCTAAAACCTGGCAGTTTTCTATAGATGTTTCTAGGACTTACCAGCCTTGTGTTGTAATTAGGCAGGGCTGATTAACTGGGTCAGAAAGGAAGCAGCTGTGTTTGCTAATAGCTGCTAGCACAATTCTGCCAGAAACTTCCTGGCAAAGTTTTAAACATTCCTGTTTTCAGCATGCTTCATGGGTTTTGTCAGAAAACCCAACCTGGGAAATACTTTGTGAAACACTGCCCATGATGTGGTTTGCAAAAGGATTAGTTCAGGAGAGCAATCTTTAGTGCCAAAGAAAATAAAACTTAGCTCCCTCCTACATGAGATAGTGGTCAGGTGAAAGAAGCTGTCAAAGGACGCTCTCCTTTTTGTCACCTTTGGAAGACAGGCAAATAAGTTAACGTCTGGATTGTTTTTTAATTACTTATCTAGTCCATATTTCCTTGTTGGACCAATGATGGTGGCAACTATGCTGGTAGGCAGGCCTTGTGCCAAAAAAGGCTCATCTGAGTGACATAATGCATGCTAAATAGACACTGCGTTGTGCACGGAGCGTGAGGGCAAGCTTTGGCGGGAAGGCATGGGACATACTATTTATGTGCCTCACAGGATAGTCTAAAGGAAGGGAGAAAAGTTTTAACTATAAATAAAGATGGAAATGGTAACGGTAATCTTCCTTAAGATGAACCCTACAGTCACGGAAGACATAAGTGTTCAGTTTTTTTTAATAATGTGAAAAATGGCCTTTAATTAATTATTTGGATTGATTCAGTAAACCAGTAATTATTGGCACTGTGATTCCTTTGCAAAAGAAATTCTCAAGAACCTCTTCCAAGTGCCGTGGTGGCAACCTTAGCTCTGTTTGAGTTGAAGGTGTCAGCTCTGCCACTTTCCACGCCAAGATGTGTGACCACGTGTCTTTACTCTTTCTCCAGTGGTCTCTGCTCTGAATAAGGCTTGGTGTGTGAACTGCTTTGCCTGTTCTACCTGCAACACTAAATTAACACTCAAGTAAGTCTACAGTTTACTCCTGTGTTAATCCTAAGACCAAAAACTTTGGGGTAACATTTTTAAAAATATAGTACTCTTAAAAATAATTATTTGATTCCTTATTCTTTCTGTGTAGACCTCTGAACGTAAAGGTTCTTCCTTTAATTGTTTTATGTTGTTTCTTCTGTTCCTTCTTTGTCCTGCTCAAAGGGATAAATTTGTTGAAATTGATCTCAAACCAGTCTGCAAACATTGTTATGAAAAAATGCCAGAAGAATTTAAGAGGCGACTTGCCAAACGGGAGAGAGAAGCAAAGGATAAGGACAAGCAGAAAAAGAAAAAGCCAGTCTGTTTGTAAACTTTTCTGTCCCTTCTGTCATCATTTTCCCTGCTTTCTTCTTTGGTTAGTCCTTTAGAATATCTTTTGTTCTGTTTTTGTCTCTTGCCTTTTTGTTTCCTTTTGGCATGTGTTTGTAACTGCCAGAGATTGAAATACAAGTAGTTGTCCTCTGTAGAGCTGGGCCTTTTGAGTAATTACTAAGATTATAAAGCTTGCATTAATAAGTCCCCACTTCATACCTACTTTACTTCAGTTATTTTCCTTAATCTGTAGACTCCTTCATCTCTTTGTTTAAATCACAATCTAGTATAGATTTTTTTTTTAAAGTAGATTAAAAGGGAAGAATTCCAGTCTCTAGTAGATATTGGGAAAAGTTTTAAAGTATTTTTCTCTGATAATTGCAGCTTTTAAAATCCTTGTTTTTGGTTTCTTTGCCTAAACGGATTTAATTGATAATTCTCAAGTGTCACATGTTCTAAGCTCTGAATTAAGTTAAATCCTTTCAGCATGTTTCATATCTAAGCAGAGACCATATACTATATATAATAAGATCTCTACTGTCTTTGGTGGATGTATCTGCTTTCGTAGAGCACCCATATGCTACTGTTTATGAGTTCATATTCTTGATGTTTTCAAAACTTACTTTATTCCTGATTTTTATGGGAAATATTTCAGACTTTGAAATTCTGTTGAATTACTAGCATGATTGTCCTTTTTCTTCTTCATGGTTATCACTGTGTTCTACACTCCAAGAAAAGTTTTTTTATTGTTCTAGTTTTGATGTTTCCTTCTATAAAGAGGAATTAAAATTCAAATATAAAATGAAAACAATTGAGGTTTTGCTTAGCGGTATCTCTGAAAGTAATGATAATTTATTTCCCTCATTTAAAAAATGGAAATTTTAATAGCTTTTGGTCTAAGAAGTCTTTTGGAGAATATTGTAACTCAGTAGTACTATTTAAATCAAACTGTCAATGGAAAAGTTACATCATTTGAACTTCTATCATCATCAAGATCTCTGTGAAAAATAGATAGGGAATAATTTCCATGTGATGCTCTAAAATAAAAGATTTTTCACTTTAAATATATGATTAGGAATTAATTTTGTTATTAACTGTATTCTTTAAAAGTATATCACCTGATTTCATCATTTGTCATAGATAACAATGTACCACTAGATTTGTTCCAGAAATGCTGCCTAAATACAAGTTATGAAAATGCACAAGTTGTAAGGTTGTGCATATACTCAGTTCACAGTTTAGGACCCTCTATTCCAACAATAATGAGTAATATGTAATTAACAAGTAGAAATGCATGACAGATACTTAGGAGGCTGTCAAGAAACCTGTGCTCTCCAGAACTGTTTTACAAATAAACTGATAATGTGTATTGCCCTAGCTTTTAAAACATTGAGTTCTCCACACAGCTAACCATTCACAAAATGAACCACAGGCAACTTTTCTGTCAGATAACCAACCAAAAAACCATTATTATTTCAGATTTTTTTGAAGACAATTTTTTGTTGTTGTTGGAGTTAGGAGGCAAATCATTTTATGCAAGGAAAGACAAAACCTCATAGCTCCCTAGTTTAAAATATTAAGTATGATGATATCGCCTTCAACAAAGAGAGAGTCATTCAAATTACAGAAATATAACTCTTGGCTTTTAATAACTGTTCTTTAAAGTATTCTTGGGGCGCCTGGGTGGCTCAGTTGGTTAAGCATCTGGCTTCGGCTCAGGTCATGATCTCGCTGTCCGTGAGTTCGAACCCCACATTGGGCTCTGTGCTGACAGCTCAGAACCTGGAGTCTGCTTCGCATTCTGTGCCTCCCTCTCTCTCCTCCCTCCCCCACTTACTCTCTGTCTCTCAAAAACGAATAAACATTAAAATTTTTTTTAAAAAAATAAAATATTCCTTTGGTACTTTAATATGTGATTCACTTTACTTACCTAAATTATATTGACATTAGATTTCCTGTACACATAGCATGGACTAAAATGTAATATATGTTCTGTATTAGACAGAGAGATGTGTAAGATCAATTTCTTCCTAGTGGTATTGTAATTTTTTTACATCTCCACAATGACAAGAACTAAGATTAGAATTATAGTTTTTTGCTATGAAATATTAATGTCACCATATTGTATCTTCATTTACATCAGTAAAATTACCTCACATTTATATATCTGTATTAAATACCTTTTTACTGATTTCTTTTGTTATTGTTACTGTCTTTAGGAATAAATTTGTGGAGTTCGACATGAAGCCAGTCTGTAAGAAGTGCTATGAGAAATTTCCGTTGGAGCTGAAGAAAAGACTTAAGAAACTATCAGAGACCTTAGGAAGGAAATAACTTCCTTTCTTTTGCTTTTTTTCCTCTTCTATGCAAAGAAAAGAGATTACCAACATTACTTGACTTGATTCACCCGTATTTAAAGCTGTGTCTCAAAATAATTGAGAGTGAAGAGGGTCTATATGAATGGTTTTCTTCATCTCCTTTTTTCATTAAAAAAGAAAAAAAACCTTGTATAATCATATTTAATACACAGATGAAATCAAGATGCTTTTGTTAAGTACCCTACCACTTTGTTGAAATGTAAACTGTACTTAACAGCAAAAAACACATGGTTAAATGTTACATTTTAATCAAGGTCCAAAAAATTAATTTAACTTTAAAAAATGAAAGTAGGGAGTCAGCTTTCACATGACTGAGATAAAACATAGAAACATTACTTTGTTTTGAAAGAAAATAAATTCAAACTGCTGTTGGGAAGGATATAAGGAAGGAAAATAACCAACCAAGAAACACAAATATTGTACAATCTTAGTATGTTTATCAAACTAGTAGTTATAAAATGAATATACACATTACTAAGACAAGAAACATTTGCATTCAAAACTACTTGATTTCATTATTTTTTGTTAAATGCAATAATTTTTATGCTTAGTTTTATATTTTGTTCTCCTTATGAACCTCTTCCTTCATACAGTTACTTAACATAGTAGTTATAACTAGCTAATAGTATGCCTTTTTAAATTTTGTGCAAAAAAATTTATACTAGACATTTGAAAATTCAGTATACTTTACAAAATTGAAAAAATGAAGTATTTTTTAATGTATTACAGCAATTATGCTTCTAAGCTTAAGGTCAAAGATGTAGTCTTAGAATAGGACACGAAATTAAATTTTATGTAGCTTAGAGTGTATCACTTAAAAACAAGTGAATGTATATGTATTGGTCTTATTGCCTTTATAACCATGCTAATATCTGTGCTTCATACATAATCAAACTTGCCTTGCCTTACAAACATACTTAATTCAGGAATTCTAGCTGTTTCATGCAATACTAAAAATAAGTGCATTGACTGAGATTTGTAAACCCAAATTCATTTGCCACGGCTAAGATGATATTTTTTCTCTCCTTTTTTTGGGAAACACATTGAAATTAATTTTTGTCATCTTATTAAAAGAATGATATTGATATGTGTTTCAGGTTTTTCATTTCAAATCTCATAATTGGATTTTATTTAAGTAGGAGGTAAAAACAACACTTTTAAATTGGAAGTAGGATGTTTGAATGTCAATTTTAGATCAAAAGTAGTGAATCATTCTACTTTATAAAATGTTTTCAAAAAGTTTATCCTGAAGGTTCTCAACCATTCTTTCTTGACAAACTTGTTTGCAATGCAAATTTTGTGAACAGGTTTTAAATGTTGCTGCTGCTATTTTTCATTTAAAAGAAAGTTCCCAAGATAGACTTCTAAGGAGAAACTATTGGGTTTTCAAAAAATTGCTGAAATACTGTTTGCCATTAAAAAAAACTCAGGATGCTACTCACTCAGCCATTAAAATATTTGTATGCATGTATTTTTTAAAAGTTTGTGCATGCACTTTACAAGAGTAAATTCTGTCTTGGTTTTCAGATAACTTATAATCTGTTATTTTTTAGTGTTCTTTTAGAGTTCAAAGAATTATCAGTGATTGACAATAAACAATATATAGTTTAAGACTGTAAGTCCTCAGAAGTTTAAAACAGTCTTTGCATGAGACAGTAAGAAACAAAATCCCTTCTGTGTGCCTTCATCAGCTAATATGTGACCAGCAAGGAAAACCTTGAAAGTATTAGATATTATACTGTGGATATAGGCCACATAGTACAGGCTTTGGCAGTTTGGGGTCTTGATGCTAAATTCTCAAATATCCCTACAGCAGAAATAAGGAACAGAAAGAAAGAGCAAGCATTTACCCATAGTCTTAATCATTTTGAAGATGCATGAACTCAGCTCAGCTTCTTTGTTTACATACCTTACACAGCCAGGCCTCTCCTGCAGCCAGGTGTCCCATTACTGTCTTTGCTCACTCTTTTAAAATAGGAATTGATATTTCCTGGCAGTTCTAACACCCTAATATTTTAGGGTATTTTGTCTAGATACAGCACTTCCTTCCTTGATAGGGGCATCACTGGAGCCCTTACCTGTGGGAAAGGAGGAGGAAGTCGAAAAGTTGCAAGTAGAATAGAAGACTTGGCTCAGTTCATATTATTTTTCATGGAGTTTTCCTTGGCTGCGGAAAAACTTAGGCTAGTAAGCATTTCTCTGTTTAAAGTCCTACAAGGCACTTTGAAATAATTCATTGTTCTTATCCAATTTCTAAGTGCTCTTTTTCTTACCAATCCTAACATAATTAGGGGAAATGTCTGGGTACAAGTAAGACATTCTTTGGATCATGTTCAAAGCCTTATTAACATTTTACCTAAAATGATAGGTCATTTTGCCTCACTTACTTGCCAAAATAGCCATTTCTAAGTTAAGGAAATTTTGAAGTAGGCTTACAGCATTCTTTTTGTATTTCATTTTAGATTGTAAGCTCGATGGCAGGGACACTATATTGTTAATTATGTTTTTATATAGCAACCATTGCAGTATACTCTTGGTGCTTAATAAAAGTTCATAATTATTAAGAGTAATCCTATTGCACATTGTTTCATTTGAATGACATTGAGACCTAGAACTATGAGAAGATAGGACTAATGCTTAAGAAAACGGCTGGGCTGGTGTGGGGGGTGGTCCCTGGCTGGCTTAGCCAGTGGCACATGCAACTCCTGATCTTGGGGTTGTCAGTTTGAGCCCCACATTGGGTGTAGAGATTACTTTAAAAAAAATTGCTAACAAGAAAACTTTTGGAAACAACCTCAGTGTCCATCCACAGATGAATGGATAAAAAAATTGTGGTAGATGTATACAATGGAATATTATTCAGCCACAAAAAAGAAGGAAATCTTGCCCTTTGCAACAACATGGATGGGACTTGAGGGCATTATACTAAGTGAAATAAGTCAGAGAAAGACAAATACCATATAAACTCATGAACATATGGAATCTTAAAAATAAAATTCAAGAACACAGAGAACAGATTGGCAGTTGCCAGAAGTGAGGTGTCAGAGTGGGAAAAATGGGTAAAAGCAGTCAGTAGGTACAAACTTCATTATAAAATAAAATGGAGATGTCGCATACAGCAAGGTGACTGTAGTTAATAACACAGTACTGTATATTTGAAAGTTGCCAAGATCATATCTTAAAAGTTCTAATGAGAATAAAAAATTGTATAATTGTGTATGGTAATGAATAACTAGACTTCCTGTGATCATTTCACAAATGTAGATATTGAGTCATGTACATCTGATATTAATATGTTATATGTCAGTTATATCAATTTTTAAAAAGTTCACTTAAAGCCATTTTTAAATGTGTACTGTAAGGTAGTTTTTTTGGAACACAATTTAAGTAGTCCTGTATCTACATCCATGTAAGAATATAAAATTAAGCATTCTCTATATAAAGATCACAAGGCAGTTTCCACAAATACTATCTTATTTAATCCTTAGAATTATATGAGTTACTTAAAACTCTTTCCACTTCATAGCAGAGGAGTTGCATAGTGATGTTAAGTAGATCCTGGGGGATTGCATAAGTTAAAAGTGGCATATCCAGAACTTGAACCCAGGCATTCCTGTGATTCCAAACTTCTACATGTTTCTACTCTGTTACTTGGAGGGTGGGGGTGGGGGACGAGATGTATATATATGTGTGTGTGTTTGTGTATGTGAGAGAGAAAATTAAAGTAGTTCTAACCATAAAATACACTCGTGTATGACTAAAAGAAAATGATCTAGTTACTGTGTATAAGCCAGATCTTGGTATCATATAAAATGGGGGTGGAGACTTCTTGCCACTTACCATAATTCTGGTATTTTTCACTTCTTAACAAAGGAGATAGAGATCTTAATACATCACTTTGCAAGCCCCAAGGCACTATGTATGGTGCTATCGAGGGCGTTCCTCTTCAACTGCACCCTCCCTCCATGGCCCTTAGTCATCTTTGAACATAGAGATTCCAGGAGCTCTGTGATGTGAGTCTCCTGCCCTGGGCCAGTTAGAGCTTTGGCTTCCTCTCGCCCAGTTAGGAAAGATGAGCAATTACACCACCACATGGGAAGTGTTGTGAAGGTCAGCTCAGGGCTTTGCCAGGTCACAGCAGCAGCAGCAGCCCCTACAGCAGGGGAGGGAAGACTTCTAGAGGAGTGGATCTTCAGAGGGGAATACCACTTGACCAGGCAGGAGAGGAGGGTGGGCATCCTGGTTCACTTTCATTTCCTAGAGTCTCCATTTCCCCATTTCCTATAGTGGCACCACTGTCTTATCAAGGATGCAGAGCCCAAAAAGAAGATCTCAATCCCCAAAATATTAGAGACAAGCATGAAAGCAGTAGCTTACTAAAAGGATATTATCTTTAACATCATGTTAAACCCTGTAAGAGGGTTTATTGGGGTCAACGTATCAACATTTTGAAAATTGTTCATACTGCTTTCCAATTAATAAGCCCTCTAAACCCCACATTTAATAAGGAGGTATCATGCTTGAATGTTATTCTCTACTTTTGAAAACTTGACATGGCTATATCCCTCTTTCGAGTTGTAAATTCCTTCAGAGGACAGCTAAGGCCTTTTAATTTTGTGTACAGTGATGAGTCCTAAACTATTTGGAACCCAGCTTTCTGGCAACTACTGCCAGAATACAGGCAAAAAGTAGGAAACAAAAGCTTTAAAAACACCAAAGGTATATAAAGTCTATGCACCAATGTTCATTGCCCAGAAAAATCCCTTAGGCCCTTGCTTGTCATCTGCTTGGTTTATGCACAATTCTTTTTTTTTTAATTCTTTAAAGTTTATTTGTTTATTTTGAGAGAGACAGAGACAGCCAGAGGGGGAGGGACAGAGCGAGAGGGGGAGAGAGAGAGAATCACAAGCAGTCTCCGTGCTGCCAACTATAGAGCCTGATGTGGGATTCATGCTCACAAACTGTGAGATCATGACCTGAACCGAAACCAAGAGTTGGTCATTAAACCGATTGAGTAACCCAGGCATCCCCCCATTTTTCTTTAATTAAAAAAATGTTTTTATTATTTTTATTTTTGAGAGACAGAGAGATCACGAGCAGGGGAGAGGCAGAGAGAGAGACACACACACAGAATCCGAAGCAGGCTCCAGGCTCTCAGCTTTCAGCACAGAGCCTGACATAGGGCTCAAACCCACAACCCCTGAGATCATGAACTGAACCGAAGTCATAAGCTTAACCTACTGAGCCACCCAGGCACCCCTATGCACAATTCTGAGCTTAATGAATTTCCCATACCAGATAAAATGATGCCAAATAGAAGTGGGGAGAGGGTAAACTAAAAGTAAACAAATTCAAGAAACATTTATTGAGTGTACACTTTTGCCAGCCACTGCACTGGAAGAGAGTGAAACCGCAATAGATGTCCAGGCCTTAAAAAGCTCACAGTGTACCAGGGGCCATTAAAAAATGTCTCAGAACATAGTGCGGTAAGAAATTAGAAATTTAATTAGAAATTAAGAAATAAGACATTAGAAATAAGACATTAGAAATAAGAATAGGATACAGAGATTGCTCAGAGGAGAAAATGGTTTAATTCTAGGGAGTCTAGAAAAATTTCCCAAAGGTGGTGATGGCTGAACTGGGGTTTGAAAGACACTGCAGAGCTTTCCAGAAGGAGAAGAGGGAAAGGGGCTTTCCAGGCAAAGAGAATGGCCTGTGAAAGAGTCTGTAAGAATTCTCATTTAGTTGGGTCCCCGGAGAAGAAGGAGAGAAAGTTCTCCAGCTGGCAGAGCTGAAGTCCCAACAGGTTGAAATGAAGAAGGTAAAAAACAGTGTTGCTTTTATTTGAACTCCGTCCTCCTGCTGCTTGGCCAGAAATGCAAAGTGCCTGGCAGAGCTGCGTAGGTAAAGCCTGTTTTCTGATCAGAAGACTAAAAACTAGAAGCTGCAGGAAACAAAAGTAACAGGGAAATTGTCCAGAGAGAGCTGCTCAGGGAAGTAATCCCACAAACCTGTTTATAAACTCCAGGGCTTGGAGCGCCCCCAGCACAGACCTGGTCCTGCTCCACATACCAAAGAATTAAAGGGAGAAGAAACGGGGGTGGGGGGGGGGGGATAGTGGTGGAGAGGGAGGGAGGCAAACCATGAGAGACTCTCGAATGCTGAGAACAAACTGAGGGCTGATGGGGTGGGGGGGAGGGGGGAGATGGACATGGAGGAGGGCACTTGTGGGGATGAGCACTGGGTGTTATATGGAAACCAACTTGACAATAAACTATTAAAAAAAAAAAGAATTAAGCTGTACTGACAGACCACCACCCACAGTCCTCTGCTGGCCACTAGGTGGCACACAAGTGGGATAGAACTTGAATAGCCCTGTCAGCACTCTGGAAACTGAACTGACTTTGGAACCACAGACCACAGAAGGCGAGTTGGAATTTGTGATTTGAACCTAACCAGCTAGATTGTCTGCCTTAACAAGAATACCCACACTCTCCAGAGGATTTAATTTAATTCAATTCAATGAATTTTTTCTTTTTAGTATATTCACAATGTTGGTGAGCCATCCTATGATTTAATTATAGAACAATTCGATCACCCCAAAAAGAGACCCTATGCATGTTAGCAGTCACTCCCAATACCCACTCTCATCCCTTAGCAACCACTAGCCAACTTTCTGTCTTTGTGAATTTGCATACTCTGGACATTTCACATAAATGGAATTATACAATATGTTGTCTTTTGACTAGCTTCTTTCACTTAGTATAATTTTGTCAAGGTTCATCCACAAGATTCATCAGTACTTCATTCTTTGTTTGCCAGATAATGTTTTTTAATTAGATTCCAAACCCAATATGGGGCTTGAACTCATGACTCTGAGATCAAAAGTCACATGCTCTTAAATCTAAAATTACACTGACTGAGCCAGTCAGGTGCCTTCAGATAATATTCTATTATGGGGGAATACCACATTTTGTTTATAAATTTACAGTTGATGAACATTGGAGTTGTTTCCTCCTTTGGCTGTTTTGAGAATGCTGCTATAAACATTCGTATGTAAGCTTTTGTGTGGACACATTTTCATCCAATTCATGAACATGGGATATCTTTCCATTTATTTGGGTCTTCTTTAATTCCTTTAAAAAATGTGTGCTTTAAGTCTACAAATCTTACACTTCTTTGGTTAAATTTATTCAGAAGTATTTTATTCTTTTTGATTCTATTCTAAATTGGAGGACCTGGGCGGCTCAGTCAGTTAAGTGTCCAACTTCGGCTCAGGTCATGATCTCACAGTTTGGGAGTTCCAGCCTGGCATCAGACTCTGTGTGGACAGCTCGGAGCCTGAAGCCTGCTTCAGATTCTGTGCCTCCATCTCTCTCTGCTCCTCCCCCACTTGTGCTCTCTCTGTCTCTCTCAAAAATAAATAAATATTTTTTAAAAATTAAGAAGGGGCGCCTGGATGGTTCAGTCAGTTAAGCGTCCAACTTCAGCTCAGGTCATGACCTCAAGGTCCACGAGTTCAAGCCACTCATCGGGCTCTGTGCTGACAGCTCAGAGCCTGGAGCCAGCTTCAGATTCTGTTGTCTTCCTCTCTCTGTGTTCTTCCCCCACTCATGCTCTGTCTCTCTCAAAAATAAATAAAAACATTAAAAAAAATTTTAAAGTAAGAAGGATCAGCATCTGGGGTGCCTGGGTAGCTCAGTTGGTTGAGTGGCCGACTTCAGTTTAGGTCATGATCTTACAGTTTGTGAATTCAAGCCCTGCATCGGGCTCTGTGCTGACAGCTCAGAGTCTGGAGGCTGCTTCAGATTTTGTGTCTCCCTCTCTCTTCTGCCCCTCCTCTGCTGTGCTCTCTCTCTCAAAAGTAAATAAAAACATTAAACAAAAAGAAGGATAAGCGTCTACTCTTCTTTAGAAGTTTAATAAAGGGGTACCTGAGTGGCTCACTTGGTTAAGCCTCTAACTTCAGCTCCTGTTGTGGTCTCATGGTTCATGAGTTCAGGCCCCACATCAGGCTCACTGCTGTCAACACAGAGCCTCCTTGGGATCCTCTGTCCCTCTCTCTCTCTCTGCCCCTCCCTTGCTCACACACTCTCTCTCTCTCAAAAATAAATAAACATTAAAAAAGAAAAAGTTCAGTAGAACCAGGGAAGTGACTAGATCCTGGGCTTTTCACTGTTGAGTGTTTTTGAATCACCAACTCAATCTCTTACTATAGGTCTGTTCACATTTTCTATTTCTTCCTGAATTGTTTTGGTACTTTTTATGAATTTGTCTACTCAACTAAGTTATCTAATTTACAAACATACACTTGTTCATAGTATTCCTTTATAATCCTTCTCCTTTTTAAAAAATTTTTTGAACTCTTTTTAAAGTTTATTTATTTTTGAGAAAGAGCATAAGCGGAGGAGGGGTAGGGAGACAGGCATAGAGATCCCAAGCAGGCTCCCCGCTGCCAGCACAGAGCCCAGTGCAGGGCTTGAATTCATGAACCATGAGATCATGACCTGAGCTGAAACCAAGGGTTGGACCCTTAAACGACTGAGCCACCCAGGTGCCCCAATCCTTTTTATTTCTGTAAGTCAGTATTAATATCCCATCTTTCATTCCCAATTTTAGTAATGTGAGTCAATTTTTTTTGGTCAATCTAACTGAAATTTTGTCATTAAAAATATTGTTTTAATGTTTATTTCTGAGAGAGAGAGAGAGAGGCAGCATGAGCAGGGAAGGGTCAGAAAGAGAGGGAGACACAGAATCTGAAGCAGGCTCCAGGCTCTGAGCCATCAGCACAGGGCCCAACGCGGGGCTCGAACCCACGAACCGTGAGATCATGACCTGAGCCGAAGTCGGCCGCTTCACCGACTGAGCCACCCAGGCGCCCCTAAAATTCTGTCATTTAAAAAAATCTTTTCAAAAACTAACTTTTGACTTTGTTGATTTTTCTCTACTATTTTTAAGAAAATTTTGGGGCTCCTGGGTGGCTTAGTCGGTTAAGCGTCCGACTTTCGCTTAGGTCATGATCTCGCGGTTTGTGGGTTCCAGCCCCGCGTCGGGCTCTGTGCTGACTGTCAGCTCAGAGCCTGGAGCCTGTTTCAGAGTCTGTCACTCCCTCTCTCTCTGACCCTCCCCTGCTCACGTTGTCTCTCTCTCTCTCCTAGAAATAAATAAAACATTAAAAAAAAGAAAATTTAAAAAATTTAATTGTAAAAAATACATTACATAAAATTTACCATCTTAAAATTTACTGTACAGTTCAGTAGTGTTAATTATATTTGCACTGTTGTTAAACAGATCTCCAGAACTTTTTCATTTTGCAAAACTGAAATTCACATTCACACATTAAACAGCTCTCCATTTCCTCCCCCACCCTCCCCTGGCGACCACCACCCAACTTTCTGTTTCTTTGTGCCTACTTTACGTACCTCGTACAGGTGGAATCATACAGTATTTGCCTTTTGGTGACTGGCTTATTTTCTTTAGCACATTGTCCTCAAACTTCATTCATGGTATAGCATGTGACAGGATTTCCTCTCTTTTTAGGGTTGAATAAAGTTCCATTGTATAAATAATAGCATTTTGTTCATCCATTAATCTGTCAGTGGACATATGGACTGCTTATACCTCTTGGCTATTGTGAATAAAACTTTTAGGAAGATTGGTGTGCAAGTATCAATTCAAGATCCTCCTTTCACTGCTTTTATGTATACACACACAAATGGGATTGCTGGATCATATGGTAATTCTATTGCTAATTTTTTGAGAAACCATTATACCGTTTTCCATAGAGGCTGCACTATTGTACACTCCCTCCAACAGTGCACAGGGATTCCAATTGCTGCATATCTTGCCAACACTTGTCATTTCCTGTTTTTGTTACATAGTAGCCATTCTAATGGGTATAAAATGATCTTATTGTGATTTTGATTTTCATTTCTGTAATGATTAGTGATATTCAATACCTATTTATATAATTTTTGGCCATGTGTATATTATCTTTGGAGAAATATATGTTTTATGTCCATTTTTTAATTGGATTTTTTGTTTAGTTTTCTCTATTATTTTTTTTAGTCTGAATTTCACCAACTTCAGCTCTAATATTTGTTATTTTCTTCCTTCTGCTTGTTTTATGTTTAGTTTTCTCTTCTTTTTCTATGTCTTAAGGCACAGGCTTAGGTTATTCATTTGAGATAATTCTTCTTTTTAAATATAGGACTTTTTTTGCTATAAATTTTCTTCTAAGTACCACTTTAACTTCCTCCAATGAGTTTTGATATGTTGTATCTTCATTTTCATTCATCTCAAGGTATTTTCTAATTTCCCTTGTGATATCTTTTTAGACTCACTGATTATTTAGAAGTATGTTGTTTAATATGCACATATTTATCAACTTCTAAGATTTCTTTCTGTAATTGATTTCTGCCCTAATTCCATTGTTGTGGGAAAACATCTTTTGTATGATTTCAGTTTTTTATTAAATGTCTTGAGTTTTGTCTTATTCCCATATCATCTATGCTGGAGAATGTTCTGTTTATACTTGAGAGCAACATGCATTCTGCTGTGTTGGGGGGAGTTTTCTGTAGATGTCTTTTGGATCTAATTTTTTTATAGTATTTTATTCCCTTGGTGATCTCTGTCTAATGAATCTACCTTTATTGTTCTTTAAAATATATTTGAAAACTGCAAGAAAAATTTTAAGATTATTCAGTGCAGTTTATAATGCATATAAATGTACTTTGAGACATATATAACATATGGAGAGGAAGGTAAAGATATCTATACGGTCATTAGGTTTCTTTTTTTTTTTAATGTTTTTTTATTTATTTCTAGGAGAGAGAGAGAGACAGCGTGAGCAGGGGAGGGTCAGAGAGAGAGGGAGTCACAGACTCTGAAACAGGCTTCCAGGCTCTGAGCTGGCAGTCAGCACAGAGCCCAACGCGGGGCTCGAACCCACGAACCGCGAGATGATGACCTAAGCGAAAGTTGTAGGCTTAACCGACTAAGCCACCCAGGCACCCCGTATGGTCATTAGGTTTCTATAGTCTACTTGAAATGATAAAGTATTCATATTAAGTAGTCCATAAATAATTAAGTATATTGTAATCCCTAAGCCACTATTTATAAAACGATTATGTGGGGCACCAGGGTGGCTCAGTTGGCTAAGCATCTGACTCTTGATTCCAGCTCAGGTCATGATCTCACAGTTCATGAGTTCAAGCCCAGAATAGGGCTTTGCACTGGCAGTATGGAGCCTGCTCAGGATTCTCTCTCTCCTCTTTCTCTGCCCCTACAGCACTTGCTCACTCTCTCTCAAAATAAATAAATAAACTTTAAAAAGCTTAAAAGCAACTATGCAAAGAGATATATTCAAAAAATAAATTAAAACAAAATGAGAATATAACTATTCAAAATATTCAAATAACCAAAAAGAAGGCAGAAAAGAGTTAGCAGAGAAATAAAAAATGGAGCAAACAGAAACCATGTTTTTGGTTTAACAGTAGACATAAATCCAAACATATCAACAATTATATTAGGTATAAATGGACTAAATACAGCAACTAAAAGATATACATTGTCAGAGTGGATAAAACAATACCTAACTATATGCTGAATAAGAAACTAACTTTAAATATAATGATATGTAGGTAGGTTAAAAGTAAAGAGATGGAAAAAGAAATACCATTGAAACATTAATCAGAAGAGATGGAGTAGCCATATTAGTATCAGACAAAATAGATTTCAGAGAAATAATCAGGGATAAAGAAGGCTATTCCATAATGATAAAAGTGTCAATTCACTAATAAGACACAATAATCCTAAATGTATTTTCATCTAACACCAAAGGTTCAAAATTCATGAAGCCAAAACTGAGAGAACTCAAGGAAGGAATAGACAAATCCAAAATTATAGTTTGGGACTTCAATACTCCTCTTTCAATAATCAATATAACTAGTAGAAAGAAAATCAGTAAAGAAACAGAATGGAACAGGACCATAACCAATGGGATCTAATTGACATTTGTAGAACACTCAATAGGAGAATAAACATTCTTTCCAAATGCACATGTATGATTCACCAAGATAGTATATTCTGGATCAGAAACCAAACTTGGGGGACACCTGGGTGGCTCAGTCGGTTAAGCATCTGACTTTGGCTCAAGGTCACGATCTCATGGTTGGTGGGTTCAAGCCCCATGTTGGGCTCTGTATTGACAGCTTGCAGCCTGGAGCCTGCTTGGCTCTGTGTCTGTCTCTGTCCCTTCTCCATTCAAGCTCTTTCTCTCTCTCTCTCTTTCTCTCTCTCTCTCTCTCTCAAAATAAATAAAATAATCATTAAAAAAGAAAGGAAATAAAAAAAGAAGGCAAACCTTGGGGCATCTGCATGGCTCAGCTGATTTCGGCTCAGGTCATGATCTCATGGTTTGTGAGACTGAATCTTGCACTGGGTTATGTGCTAACAGTGCAGAGCCTGCTTGGGATTCTCTCTCTTTCTGCCTGTCCCCCACATATGCTCTTTCTGTCTCAAAATAAATAAACAAATAAAATTAAAGTAAAAAGAAAGCAAACCTTAACAATTTTAAAAGAATTGAAATCACACAAATCATGTCCTCTAACCTTGATGGAAGTAGACTAGGAATCAAAAAAAGCAAAAGAAACAGGAAAATTTCTAAACAACTGGAAATTAAATAACAGACTTCTAAATAATTGATTAATTAAAGAGAACATCTCAAAGGAAATTAGAAAATATCAATATCCCTCAATTTAGATGCAAAATCCTCAACAAAAATTGGCAAACTGAATCAAGTAGTGTACAAAAGGTTAATACATATTTAGCCATGGAAAGCCATAAAATTCTGAAAAATACTATACTATGAATGAACCTTGAAAACGTTATGCTAAGCCAAATAAGCCAGACATAAAAGGACAAATACTGTATAGTTCCAAATACAAGAAGTACCTAAAGTAGGCAAACTCATAGAGACATAAAGTAGAATGGAGCTTACCAGAGGATGGGGGGAATGGGAAGTAATTGTTTAATGGGTACAGAGTTTCTGTTTGGGGCAATAAAAAAACTTTTGGAAAAGGATAGAGGTGATGGTTGCACAACATTGTGAGTGTACTTAATGTCACCGAATTGTATGTTTAAAAATGGTTAAAATAGTAAATTTTATGTTATGTATATTTTACCACAATAAACTAACAAGCAAAACACATCACAACCATGTGGGGTTTATCCTGGTATTTGAGAATATTTTAAAATATTTTAATATTAATATTTAATAAAATATTTAATATTTTAAAATGAATCAATGTAATTATATTAGCAGCTTAAAGAATGTCCATTCATGGATAAAAATTGTTAGCAGGAGTGCCTGGGTGGCTCAGTCGGTTGAGCATCCGACTTTGGCTCAGGTCATTATCTCACAATTCATGGGTTTGAGCCCTGCATCGGGCTCTGTGCTGACAGCCAGCTCAGAGCCTGGAGCCTGCTTCGGATTCTGCATCTCCCTCTCGCTCTGACCCTCCCCTGCTCACGCTCTCTCTCTCTCTCAGAAATAAATAAAACATTTTAAAAAATTTAAAAATGGTTAGCAAACTAGGAATAGAAAGAAATTTCCTTAACCTGATAAAAGCATCTACCTAAACCTACAGCTAACATCAAGTTAATGGTGAAAGTCTTTCTCCTTAAGATTGAAAACAGTGTTCTCTGTCACCGGTCTTATTCAATATTGTACTAAAAATCCTAGACCTGAACTAAGGCAAGATAAAGAAATAAAAGGCATACAGGTTAAATAACATGGCTGTCTGTGTGTAAAAGTGAAGTAACCTACAAAAAACTACAACTAATAGGTGCATTTAACAATGTCACAGGATACAAGGTCAACATACAAAAATCAACTGTATTTCTCTATACTAGCAATGAACAATTGAAAGCCAACATCTAAGAGATAATATCATTTACATTTGTTCTATGAAAAATGAAATAACTATAGTCCAACAAAACATATACAGGGTGTATATGCTTAAAATGACAAAATATTGGTGGAATTGTAGAAGAAATTTTGACAGAGTCATACTACTTGAGGAATTACACTCCTTGATTTTCAGACTTATATATAGCTAAAGTAATCAAGACAGTGAAGTATCTGCAAAAAAATACAGAAATCAGTGAAACAACATGGAGAGTCCAGATACAGACTCACGTTAATACTGTCATTTGATTTATACAAAGGGGCAACAGTAATTTAATGGAGAAAGAATAGTGCTGGAACACTTGGACATCCATATGCAAAAAAAAATCTCAAATTTTTCATTCTTAATTAATTAATTTAGAGACAGCACGAGTTGGGTCAGAGAGACAGGGAGAGAGAGAGAATCCCAAGCAGGCTCCGTGCTGCCAGAGCAGATAGCGACAAGAGGCTGGAACTCACGAAACTGAGATCATAACCTGAGCCAAAACCAAGAGTTAGAAGCTTAACTGCCTGAGCCACCCAGGGGCCCTCAAACCCCAAGTTCTCGACATAAAATTTTCACTTAGTGCAAAAATTAACTCAAAGTGGATCATATATATCAATATAAAGAGTAAGATGTGGAAGAAAACCTTGGTGATTGGAGGTTACACTAGAGTTCTTAGATACGACATCAAAAGCATGATTCTTAAAAGAAAAAATGGAAAGTTGAACTTTACCGAAATAAAAAATGTTTACTCTGTAGAAGACACTGTTTTTAGGATGAAATAAAGTACAGACTGTGAGAGAAAATGTTTGCAAATCACATATCTGATAGAGAATTTGCAATGAGAATACATAAAATCCTCTTAAGCCTCAGCACTAAGACAACGAACAACCTGATTACAATATGGGCAACAACTAAAACACAGTTTACCAAACAAGATATATGGATGGCAAATATGTCTGCGAAACAACATTCAACAATATTGCCTACTAAGAGCTAAAATACAACCATGATGAGATCTACTACACACTGGCAATACCAAGTGATAACAGTGATGCAGAGCCCCTGGACCTCATATATTTCTGATGGGAATGCAAAAATGATATAGCTGCTTTAGAAAACAGTTTGGCAGTTTTTTTAAATTTTAAACATAATACCCACTATAGAACCCAATGATCCCACTCAGAGTCTTTAGAGCAGGCCCTTACAGGGCCAGAGAGTAAATATTTTAGGCTTGAAGACATAGGTCTCTGTCACAACTACTCAGTGGTGTCACTATAGTGCAAAAGGAGCTGTAAGATAGTAGATAAATGAATGGGCAAGGTTGTGTTGCAGTAGCATTTTATTTGCAGATATAGGCAGCCAGCCCACAGCCTATAGAGTTTGCCACTTCTTGCCCTAGAGAAATGAAAACTGTGTTCATTGAAAAACATGTATACAAATGTTTATAGCAGCTATATTTATAATCACCAGAAATTGGTACAACAACTCATATGTCCTACAAATGTCCTACAACTCATAAATGGATAAACTTGTGGTACATTCATACCATGGAATATTACTCAGCCATGAGAAAGAATAACGTATTGACACATGCAAAGACTTGGATGAATTTCAAAGGCATTATCTGAGTAAAAGAGGCTAATATAAAAAAGTTACATACTACATGATTCCACTCATATGATATTCTTTTTTTTTTTTTTAAATGTTTTATTTATTTTTAGGAGAGAGAGAGAGACAGCGTGAGCAGGGGAGGGTCAGAGAGAGAGGGAGTCACAGGCTGAAACAGGCTCCAGGATCTGAGCTGGCAGTCAGCAGAGAGCCCGACGCGGGGCTCGAACCCACGAACCGCGAGATCATGACCCAAGCGAAAGTCGGACGCTTAACCGACTAAGCCACCCAGGCGCCCCATCATATGATATTCTTGAAGAGACAAAACTAGAGTGTATAGAAATGATCAATGGTAAGGGTTGACTTGGGGTGCAACTCTAATAATAGGAATGAATCTTGGTGGATAATTGAATTTTTCTGTATCCTGATTGTGGAGGTGATTCCGTGAATCTATACATCACAAAATTCATAAATATATATAAACTATACACCCCCAATTGGGCAGTTTTTAAGATGATTGTTTACCAATAATACCAACATCAATTCTCCCTATTTAAATATTTTTTAATGTTTATTTATTTTCGAGAGAGAGAGACAGAGACAGTGCAAGTGGGGGAGGGGCAGAGAGAGAGAGGGAGACACAGAATCTGAAGCAGGCTCCAGGCTCTGAGCTGTCAGCACAGAGCCCAACGCGGGGCTTGAACCCAGGAACCATGAGATCATGACCTGAGCTGAAGTCGGAAGCTTAACTGACTGAGCCATCCAGGCGCCACTCTTTATGAACTTTTAAAATCTCATCATGTCTATTAAGTTCAAAAGCCATGAGAATATTCAAAATGCTGTCTACAAAGCAGTAGTTTAGGATTAGTGTAGAATCATACAAATTGGGAGCACTGAGAAATGATGGGATAAACTGACAATATGAATGGTTCTGAAGTAAAACAGAATCATGTGATATATGAAACATGTGTCTGCAATTGATGATAATTAGCAACAGATACTAGAGGTGTTTGAGGAGATAAACTTGTTTTTATCAGCATCAATGTTAAATGCCTGTTAGTTCAATTAGTTCAGAAGTTGAGGACTCAGATTAATCGGGTAAAACCACTGCTAATGAAAACTGGCATAAACCAAATATTTCTATGGATTGAATTCTCATTCAAATTGAATTTGCAAAGCATCAACATGACTGCTAGAGCCATTAGAGTGGAATTTCATCCCCATGCTAAGGAGTTCCTTGTAGAGAACATTATAGTGTGATTCGGGGGACAGGTAATTACTTGTGAGCATAAATTTGGTTGTAACTGGTTTATGCTGGGAAAAGATGTGGGCTAGAATGGACATCATCTATTTTTAAAGACCAGAAGGTCAGACTCCTTCTCCATTTGGTGAAAATTGAAGTTTTTAAATAAAGCTTAATAAATTGTACTTAAGTAAAGTCATCCAAGTTTCTCAAGAAGATTCTCTTTTTGGCCCACTCTTTTTCAGTGTTTTTGACTAAAACAAAATAATGGTAGTAATCTGTTTCCTTGGGAAAGTTGCTTACTGCTCACTCCCTTGGTTTCTATGTCTGTAAAATCAAGAATAGTAATATATAATAGTACTCTCCTCAAGCTGTTGAGAATCAAATGAGCTAATACATGTGAATACTACGAAAAGGACATGGAACAGCACAAGTGCTTACTTGTTTTCTATGGCTGTTACTACTAACTCTCTTTCCAAGGCAAACTCATGGTTTCAAATGTCACCTAAGGTTTACGACTTCCAATCCATCATAGATATTCATCCCACTATTCCATCTACACATTCCATCTTCACTTGGATATATAAATGGCACCTAAAGTGAAGTAAGTCAACTATCTAAAAAATAGGATCTTCCACACCACACCACATTCTCTTTACATTTTATTTCTAAACTATGTCATCACATTACTAATCTCAGAACAATTTACTCTTTTCTTATTCACATCCAATATGATTGAGATAAAACAAAACAAAATGCTATTCTTCTCTCTTTATAAAGGCAATATTTACTCCAAAAAATTTGGAAAATGTGGAAAAACAAAAAAAGGAGACTGAGGAGATGGCCTGTAAGAGACCAGGTTAATTCTAAGTGAGTGTATAAAACTGTATTTCATCTTCATTTAAAAAAAGATAAAAATCATAACCATAACATTATAAACTTATGGTTAAAACTGTCAACATATTTCATTTGTTTGATATTTCCCAGATAATTAAGACTACTACACATATAAAGGGCTATGATCTTTTTGTGCTTAGTATCTTTACCACTGAAGATGTTTTATAAAATTAAATAATTATTTATTTAGAGAGGAGAAAAAGAGAGAGAGAGCAAAAGAAAGAGAGAATCCCAAGCAGGCTCCCTGATGTCAGCACAGAGCCTGACTTGGGGCTTGATCCCATGAAATGTGAGATCATGACCTAAGCCAAAATCAAGAGTCAGATGCCTATCAGACTGAGCTACTCAGGCACCCCATAAAACTTGTTTTAAACTAAGATTTTATTTTATTTTCAAATGAGATTTTATCTATCTATCTATCTATCTTAAATAGTTTATTGTCAAGTTGGTTTACATATATCACCCAGTGCTCATCCCAACAAGTGCCCTCCTCCATGCCCATAACCCCCTTCCCCTCTCCCCCACCCCTATTAGCCCTCAGTTTGTTCTCAGCATTCAAGAGTCTCTCATGGTTTGGCTAAACTAAGATTTTAGATTAAAAAAACTTTATTAATGTTTATTTTTGAGAGAGAGAGAGAAAAAAAAAAAAAGAGACAGAGCACAAGTAGGGGAAGGGCAAAGAGAGAGAGGAAGACACAGAATCTGAAGCAGGTTCCAGGCTCTGAGCTGTCAGCACAGAGCCGGATGTGGGGCTTGGACCCATGAACCATGAGATGATGAGCTGAGCCCAAAAGAAGGGTCGGACGTTCAACAAACTGAGCCACCCAGGCACCCTTGAACTAAGATTTTAAAATTCAAATTTCAAAAGTAAACAGTTTTTAGTGATTTGTTTTGTTTTTATGGCTATAATATATACTCAGATACTCCTGAGGATAATAATTCAATTTTTAAGTTTTCTTCTGTTCTTTGCTTTCTTTCCTCTCGTACTTGTTCTAAACTGGTTATTATACTGGATATTCTTAAAAGCCTGCTGGTGTATGGTTTTCTGTAAAGAAAGGAAGGATGGAGGGGCTGTATAGATGAGTGTAGAGTTCTCTGCTTCATCCAAGGTAGAACAATTGAGAGATGTCCACTTATGTGCACATAAACTGTCAGTAGGTGTTATGGCTCACTTCATTTGTACTGCTTCTGTGGTCCTGACCAAAATGGTTTTGCAGGGAGAAAAATAATTTTTGTACATTACAGAATTTTGCTCGTTTTGAATTGCTCTCAAGAACAGAATGATTTATAAAACAGTGTTTTTCTTATAAAGGTGTGAAAGATGTATCTGACCCCAAAAATACAAAGAACTGAAAACCTCCCTTTTCAAATTAAACTGTATAATTTCATAAATTATATAAATAAATCAAAACAAAGTTCTATTTTTAAATGTTGAATGTATTTTTAAAAATTTATTTATTTTGAAAGGGTGTGCGAAGAATGGACAGATAAAGAGAGAGAGAGAAAGAGAGAGAGTCCAAAGGAGGCTTCCAGCTGTCAGTGCGAGCCGGATGCGGTGCCGGGCAGTATTTCACACACAAACTGTGTGATCATGACCTGAGCCCAAACCAAGAGTGGGACGCTCAACCAACTGAGCCACCCAGGCGCCCCTAAATGGTAAATGTATTCTTTACTGTTGAAATATAACTTGAATTCAAATAAGTTTTTTCCAGGCCTGTATGTAAGTTGAGGAGTATCATTGTATTTGACTTCTTTAAGGCGTTGATTTATTCCTGTTCTGAGAAAGCCATGTAATAAAAGCAGTCTCAGGGTCGGGGGGCGGTGGAAGTAACATTTTTGAAGATTTGGGAAATACAGATGGCTTATCTTGAAATGATTACTGTAAATATTTGGGTATAGACGGCTCTGCTATTGAAATACATATAAATCTGGGGAGCTATTCAAATTCCTCAATTATAATTGTCTAAAGACCGTATTTATGGCCTATCGTTTGATTATGCACTTCCAATTTTTCTTTGTTTACATAACAGTGTAAAAAAAAAAACATGGAGTTTAACATGTATGCTTCGTATTCACACGGTTCCGACATGATCTATCTAACCAACAACCTTCAGAAATTCAGAAAGGTTTTTTTAATTTACCCGCTCACCAAAATGGCCTGAGAGTGCTTTTTCTTTTCACGGCATCGTGTAATTAAAATTAAGAAGAAACGGTCCAAAGTTTTGAGAATCCATCCGGGGAAACATCTCATGGATCCAGTCACTGGTCCTTGGCACCAGCGCAGTGTTCGACGTCTGTTTTCTGGCACCCCACTGCCCACGCTCTCAGCCCAAAGCTGACCAGGTCTAGGAAGGACCGCGCGGAGCCTGGGGCGGGGCCGGCCAGTCCGACACGCGCAGCGGGAGCGACGCCGACGTCGGCGTGGCGCACAGTGCTGTCGCAACACGCACGCGGACCGGGCCTCTCTTCGGCCGGCGACGGCGCTGCGTCACGGGTTTTCGGGCGCTTCGCTTCTGGAGACGGAGACCGCTGTGGGCCTCGGCTCTGGCCTCCCGCGCCTTGGGAGTCAGGTCGTTGGCGCGATGAGGCGCAGCAAGGCCGACGTGGAGCGGTACATCGCCTCGGTGCAGAGCTCTGTCCCGTCGCCTCGAGAGGTGAGCGGGGCCTGGAGAGCCGGGCAGCCTCCGCCCTGGCCCTGCCACGGCCGGGCGCAGCGCCGGCGTCATGGCTCCCGGCGGCCGCCGCTCCCTGGCGCGTTGAGGCGCCGGTCGGTTCTTACGGTCTGGTGGGCGGTGTGGCGCTCGCGAGCTGGAGGGGGAGGAGGGAGTCCGCGGCGGGCTGCTGTTGGCGCCAGCTCTTCCTCTTCCTTCTGGCCTCCTCCCGACGGTCCTAGGTCGCGGGCCCATCCCGTCCTGGGGTGGTTCGGCTCTGCCCGCGCGGCCTTGTCCCCGGGGTTCCGGCGCCTGCCATATGCGGCGGATTTCTTCTTGTGTCCTGGACAGTTCCCCGCTGCGGCGGAAGCGGCACCTTTCGGGCTTTGGAGGTCTATGGAACCCAGCGGGGGACTGACGCAGCTCCCGGTGGGCTTTTTCCTGCTAAGGCGGGCGACCGTCGTAGGAATCCAACGGACCAGAGCAGGGGCAGCTACACTTGCGACTCCCTGACCACGCACAAGACGCTGAAAGTCCCCTATTCTGAGGCATCTGTCATTGTGCGCTTGGAAGGGTTCTGCCCCTGCTCTTCACACTCCACTTCCATTCCCACCACTCTTAAGAGGCGTATTTCCCTTTTTAAAAAACGCAATCTTGGGAATTCTGAGTTCCTTACAGGCCATTATTACTATGGCTTAAAATTTTTAACCTTTTTGACAACATGCTCCGCGTATTTTTCTCTTTTAAGATAGTGTGCCACTATCTTAATATAGTGTGCCATATATTTTGGGTTCATCAGAATTTTAGTGATTGGATGTGAAGGGTGGGGAAAAAGGATAAGGGTGGGTGGTGTGCACAAGATCTTGAGTCAGTTTGCTTTGGAGTTGAATCACAGCACTGCCATTTATAAGCTGTATGGTTTCAGGCAAGTTACGCTTCATCAATAAGATGGAGTAATGGTGATGATAGGAGTATTTAGGTTTATAAGATGGCCCATGTTAAACGTTTAGAGCAATGCTTGGCACATGGTAAGGGATAATCAAGGTCTCTTCTGGGCGAGGGCCTATGAGAATAAAGAAGGAAGTTAAAGAAATCCAGGGACCAACAGGATTATAATAGCTACAATTGTTTCTTTAATCATTTACTAGACATATGTAACCATATTTTGTGTTCCCAACAATCTAGTGGATATTGAAACCTGGAGAGGGGCGCCTGGGTGGCTCAGTCGATTAAGCGTCCCACCTCGGCTCAGGTCATGATCTCATGGTTCGTGGGTTCGAGCCCCGCGTCGGGCTCTGTGCTGACAGCTAGCTCAGAGCCTGGAGCCTGCTTCTGATTCTGTGTTTCCCTCTCTCTGACCCTCCCCTGCTCACGCTGTCTGTCTCTCTCAAAATAAGTAAATAAAACATTTAAAAAAATAAAAAGAAACCTGGAGAGATTAAGATACTTGTTAAGGGTCAAATAGGTGTCTCTGTAGGATTTTGGTAGTAGGTCTGGTTTAGTTTATTATAGGAATAATGGAGTACACTGTTCCATCAGAAGAGTGGAATAGGTACATAAATAGAGATTGTAATTTCAAACTGCTGCATAGTTCTAAATACAAATATGGTGCCAGAGTTGAAAACAACTTTTTAAGCTTTTCTGTACCACTGAAACGGATACACTTTTTAAAGATTGAGAGACACTGGTCTAGACAGAATTTAGGATGTTCTTTCAACTACCTAACTTTTCCATCAAATAGGAGTGGGGGCAAATTTGAAGGACTGGTTATGGCTACCTCTGTTTTACATTTAAAGAGTATTATTTTAATCAGATGTTTTTCTTCAAACATGAGAAATCATTTACTTTAGAACCTGGGGATTTCAGTGGGATTTTAATTAGCAAGTGAGTAACTTTGATAACAGGTGATGGTATTCTACAAACTTAGGTCTAAGTGAAAGGACAGAACTGAGTGCCTTGGATAGCTTAGAAGAGAGATGGAGGAGGCAGAGACAGTGGGTTGTGAAGAGTAGGAAGGTTAGTATTTACTCGGCTCCCTGTTTGGTAGAGATTGGCCACATGTGAATTGACTATACGCTTTCTGGGATGTCCAAGTTCTGGAATGTAGTGATGGGTCCATAGTCCTATGTTCCCAGGCTTTCGTTATGCTTTCGTTTGTCTCCTCTTTTGTCATTTTCTATTCCTTCACACCTGCTTTTGTCCTTATTGAAAATATCACTAGTGTTCCTTTAATTTTTCTTTCTCCAGTTGGCTTTTATTTAGTTCTCCTAGATTTCTGTTGTGTTGACTTCCAGTTTCCACACCCCTAATTCTTACTTCTCATGGACAACTTAACAGCTCTTAGTTGTTTGTTTTGCTACTTACAGACTTATGAATAGCATGAATACATACATACTTTTATTTCTCCATCTCCTTTTTCACATTTTAGACACTTTCTACTCTATTCCTCCAGATTTCTGCCCACAGATCTTATTTCTCCTCCTCATTCTTCTAGTTCTGTTGTAATTTTTAGTTAAGTAATAGTTTGTGTTTATGTAATTATGGTAAGATACATATCATAACATTTTTGCGTTTGAGTCACCTTTAATATGTAGTTTTATTTTTCCTGGAGTTAATAATTGCTTTATGTTTTGATTTGTTTAGTTATCTATGATGTATTACGAATTCTTTTCTTAAAATTTTTTGATTTTTTTTTTATTTATTTCTGAGAAGAGAGACAGACAGGGGAGCAAGGGAGGGTCAGAGAGAGAGGGAGATACAGAATCTGAAGCAGGCTCCAGGCTCTGAGCTGTCCTTGACGTGGGGCTCGAACCCACAAACTGATATCATGACCTGAGCTGAAGTCAGATGCCTAACTGACAAAACTACCCAGGTGCCCCACGAGAAAATATTTTATTCAGCTTTATTGAGATATAGTTCCCATGCCATATACTTCACTTTAAAGTGTATAGTGTGGTGAATTTTGGTATGTTATTGATGTTATAAATTGTAGTAAAATATATACAACAATTTGCCATTTTAATGACTTTTTAAAGTGTTTTTAATATATTGTAATATATAGTGTTACATTATTTTCAGGTATACAATATAGTGATTCAAGAATTTTATACATTATTCAGTGCTTATCATGATAAGTTTGTCTTTAATCTATATCAGCTATCTTTGTTTATCATGGTAAGTTTAGGTCTTTAATCCATATCAGCTATTTCACTCATTGCCTCTCCCACTTCCCCTCTGGTAACCATCAGTTTGTTGTCTATAGTTAAAAGTCTGCTTCTTGGTTTGTCTCTCTTTTTTTTTCTTTGCTCGTTTGTTTTTCAAATTCCACATCTGAGTGAAATCATAATGGTATTTGTCTTACTCTGGTTGACTTATTTCACTTAGCATAATACTCTCTAGTTCCTTCCATGTCGTTGCAAATGACAAGATTTCGTTTTATTTTATGGCTAAGTAATATTGCATTGTTATATGGAATATAACACACATACCACATCTTTATCCATTTAACTATCCATTTAACTATTGATAGACATTTGGGCTGCTTCCATAATTTAGCTCTTGTAAATAATGCTGCGAAAAACATAGGGGTGCATGTATCCCTTTGAAGTAGTGTTTTTGTATTTTTTGGGTAAGTAGCCAGTAGTTGCAATTACTGGGTCATATGGTAGCTCTATTTTAACTTTTTGGGGAATCTCCATAGTGTTTTCCAGAGTGGCTTCACCAGTTTTTATTCCCACCAACAGTGCAAGAGGGCTTCTTTCGCTCCACATCCTTGTCAACACTTGCTTCTTTCTTGCCTCTTTCTTTCTTTCCTTCTTTCTGTCTGTCTGTCCGTCCGTCCATCCGTCTTGTCATTCTGACAGGGGTGAGGTGATATCTCGTAGTTTTGAGTTGCATTTCCTGGATGATGAGTGATATTGAACATCTTTTCATGTGTCTTTTGGCCATCATGTATGGCTTTGGAGAAATGTCCATACATGTCTTCTGTCCATTTTTAAATTGGATTTTTTTTTGGGGGGGGGTGTTGAGTTGTATAAATTCTTCATATATTTTGGATATGTCATTTGCAAATATCTTCTATTCAGTAGTTGCCTTTTAGTTCTGTTGATTGTTTCCTTCACTGTGGAGCTTTTAGTTTTGATGTCATCCCAGTAGTCTATTTTTTCTTTTATTTCCTTTGTTTCAGGAGACCCGTTCAGGAAAAGGTTGCTATGGCCAATGTCAGAGAAGTTAACATCCTGTGCTCTCTTCTAGGATTTTTATGGATTCAAGTCTGACATTTAGGTCCTTGATCCATTTGAGGTGTGTGCATGTGTGTGTGTGTGTGTGTATGGTGTAAGAAAGTCCGGTTTCCTTCTTTTGTATGTAGCTGTTCAGTTTTCCCAACACAATTCGTGGAAGAGACTGTCCTTCTCGTTGCATTATTCTTTCCTCCTTTGTTAGAGATTGACCATATAATTGTGGGTTTGTTTTTGGGTTTTTTATTCTATTCTTTGATGTGTCATTTTTTTTTTTGTGCCAGTACCATACTGTTTTGATTACTGCAGCTTTGTAGTATAACTTGAAGTCCAGAATTTTGATACATCCCATTTTTTTGTCTTTTTCAATAATTGTTTTGGCTACTTGAAATCTTTTGCGGTTACATACAAATTTTAGGATTGTTCTAGCTCTGTGGAAAATGCTGTTGGTATTTTGAAAGAGATTGTATTAAATGTGTAGATTGCTTTGGGTGGGTAGACATTTTAATAATGTTTGTTTTTCTAATCCATGAATATGGAATTTCTTTCCATTTTTTGCTTGTGTTATCTTCAGTTTCTTCATGATTGTTTTATAGTTTTCACCTCCTTGGATAAATTTATTCATAGATATTTTGTTACTTTTGGTGCAGTTGTAAAGGGGATTTTTTAAAAATATTTGTTTGCTGCTTCATACAGATTTCTGCACATTGACTTTACTGAATTTATCAGTTCTAGTAGTTTTTTGGTGGAGTCTGTGTTTAATATCATGTCATCTGCAAATAGTGAAAGTTTTACTTTTTCATTACCAATCTGAATGCTCTGAGATGAGTAAATAACTCATTCACCTGTGTGCCCCAGTTAGTTTTCAAACTGCTCCTTCTATGCTGTATTTCTGTAGGCTATTGTACTTTAAGGGTGGGGGCTCCCCTTCCTAAGAGCTCACCAGATTCTCAGAGCCAGATTTCCCTGATTTTTAAATTCCTTGGTCTGTCTTTCAGAGCCAACTATTACGGCAGTTGATCTTCCCTGTGCAGGCTCTTTGGTGTGATAATCTGTTTCTTGCCCTTCACTGTGCTGCTGGCTCCCTCTTAGCTGTGGATGGCCCTGGTCTGTTTTGCTCTTAAACCAGGTCTCCCCACCTTTCCTACCTTATTCCATGTGGCCTCTTCTCAACCTTTAGTTGAGTTCTGCTTAGTCTTTGGATCATTTTGTGGGTTATTTACACTGATGGGCGTGCTCTCTAGTTTTCTCTGTTGGGATGAGGCAGGCTTAGTTAGGGTCCTCCTTCACCACCACATCATCTTCCCAGCCTTCATTTTAACTACTTAAAAAAAAATTTATTGAGGGGCGCCTGGGTGGCTTAGTCGGTTGGGCGTCCGACTTTCGCTTAGGTCATGATCTCGCGGTTCGTGGGTTCGAGCCCCGCGTCGGGCTCTGTGCTGACTGCCAGCTCAGAGCCTGGAGCCTGTTTCAGTCTGTGTCCTCCTCTCTCTCTGACCCTCCCCTGCTCACACTGTCTCTCTCTCTCCCTCTCCTAGAAATAAATAAAAATATTTAAAAAAAAATTTTATTTTTTTTTTTTAACATTTATTCATTTTTTGAGAGACAGAGAGAGACAATGCGAGCAAGGGAGAGACAGAGAGAGGGAGACTCATAATCCGAAGCAGGCTCCAGGCTCTGAGCTGTACGCACAGAACCTGGTGTGGGGTTTGAACTCATGAACTGTGAGATCATGACCTGAGCTGAAGTTGGACACTTAACCAATTTGAGCAACACAGGCGCCTCTTTATTTTAACCACTTTTAAGTATACAGTTCAGTTGTATTATATTCATAATATTTAACTACCACCACTATTTTCAGAAACTTTTTATCACTTCAGGTAGGAAAAAAAGCTTTGTACAGAAACTTTGTAACCATTAAGCAGTAACTTCTCAGGTTTCTCCTCCTAGCCTCTGATATATGTGCTGCCAAAGCGAGCACACTCCTCCTAGCCTCTGATTACCTCTAATCTTTATGAATTTGCCTGTTTTTGACATTTCATGTAAGTGGGAACATACAATATTTGTGTTTTCGTATCTAGCTCATTTTACCTAGTATGTTTTAAGGATTCATCCCATGTTGTCGCATTTATTAGAGCTTTTTTTTTTTATGATTGAATAAGAAAACATTGTATGTGTATATCACATTGTTTATTCATCTGTTGAAGGACACTTGGGTTGTTTCTGTACTTTGGATTTTGCAGTAATGCTGCTGTGTACATGGGTGTATGAATATCTATTTGTGACCTTGGTTTCCATTCTTTGGGGTATATTTCCTGGAGTAGAATTGCTGGTCATAATCTGTTTAGCTTTTGAGGAGTCCCAAACTTTTTTCCATAGTGGCTGCACCATTTTACATCCCCACCAGCATGTTAGAGGGTTCCAGTATTTCCACATCCTTGACAAGACCTATATTTTTCTTTTTAAATTTTATCTATCCAGGTAGATGTGGTTTTTACATTGTGGTTTTGATTTGTGTTTTCCTAATCACTAATAATGTTGAGCATCTTTTTCTGGCTTACTGGCCATTTGTATATTTTCTTTAGAGAAATGTGTAGTCAGGTTCTTTGTCTTGGGCTTTTAATTGCATATTTGTTTTCTTGTTGAGTTGTAGAAATTATATATTAGACATAAGTTCCAAATATTTTCTCCCATTCTGTATGGTTTTTTTCTTTAATATTTTATTTATTTCTGAGAAAGAGAGAGAGAGAGAGACAGTGTAGCAGGGGAGGGTCAGAGAGAGAGGGAGACACAGGATCCGAAGCAGGCTCCAGGCTCTGAGCTAGCTGTCAGCACAGAGCCTGATGCAGGGCTCGAACTCACTAACTGTGAGTTCATGACCTGAGCTGAAGTCGGGCGCTCAACCAACTGAGCCACCCAGGCGCCCCTCCCATTCTGTATGTTGACATTTCACTTTAAAAAATGTTTTTTTAAATAATGTTTATTTTTGAGAGGTACAGACAGCATAAGTGGGGGAGGGGTGGAGAGAGGGAGATGCAGAATACAAAACAGGGGAGAGAGAGAGAATCTTCCGGTTCCACATGGAACCTGATGTGGGGCTCAGTCCCATGACCCTGGGATCATGACCTGAGCCCAAATCAAGAGTCACTCAACCAACTGAACCACCCAGGTGCCCCAAAATGATGTATTCTTGATTCAGTTTCTAATATTGAACCTTCCCTGCATTCCTGGGATATATCCCAGTTGGCCATAAATTGGGTGTATGATACTTTTAATGTATTGTTGGATTCACTTTGATGAGAGTATTTTGTTGAGAATTTAAGTTAAAAATTTTTAATTTTTTGTACAATTTTCCAGGGCAGTTAGGTTCACAGCAATATTGTGCAGAAGATATAAATATTTTCCACATACTCCATTTCTCCACACATGCTTGGCTTTTCTCATTATCAACATTCCCCACAGAAGGGTATACTTGTTATAGTTGAACCTACTGTGACACATCATTATCACCCAAAGTCCATAGATTACCGTAGGGTTCACTCATGGTGTACAATCTGGGTTTTGAGAAGTATATAATATGTATCCACTATTATTGTGTCACAAGGAGTAGTTTTATTTCCCTAAAAGTCCTCTGTGTTCTGCCTCTTCATCCATCTTTACCTCTACTCCTTGGCAGCAACTGTCTTTTTAGTGTTTCTATAATTTTGTCTTTTCCAGAATGTCATATAGTTGGGATCATACAGTATGTAGCCTTTTCGGCTCGGCTTTTTCCATTCAGCATCGTGCACCTAAGTTTCTTTCATACCTCCTCATGACTTGATAACTCATTTATTTTAAAGATTTTTTAAAAATTTTATTGGAGACAGAGCATGGATGTGAGCCAGGGAGGGACTGTGAGGGGTGGGGAGAAAGAGAGAATCCTAAGGAGGCTCCATGGTTCGTTCCCATGACCCTGGGATCATGACCTAAGCCAAAATCAAGAGTCGGACACTCAACCGACTGAGCCACCCAGGCACCCTAATAACTGATTTGGTTTAAAGTGCTGAATAATGTTTTGTTGTCTGCATGTATCACCGTTTATTTATCCATTCACCTACTGAAGAATATTTTGTTGCTTTGTAGATTTGGCTATAAACATCTGTACAGGTTTTTGTGTGTACTTAAGGTCTCAACTCTTTTGAGTAAATACAAAGGAGCATTGTTGCTTGATCATATAAGTATATGTTAGTTTTATAAAAAACTGCCAAAATGTCTTCCACAGTGCCTGTACCATTTTGTATTTCTACCAGAAATAAATGAGAGTTCCTATAGCATCTCAGTCTTGCCAACAGTGGTTTGTAAGTGTTCTGGATATTGGCTATTCTGATACATATTTAATGGTATCTCATTTTAATTTGCAATTAAATTAATGTGGTGGATCTTTTTATATGCTTATTTGGTGTCTGTGTGTACTTTTGGTGGTCTGTTCAGATCTTTGATTCATTTTTAAATTGGCTTGTTTTCTTATTGTCAGCTATAATTATTATATATTGGTAATAGTCCTTTCTTAAATGTTTCTTTTACAAATATTTCCTCCAGTCTGTGGCTTGTCTTTATTCTCTTGATGGTGTCTTCTGCAGAACAAAACTTCTTTTTTCAGAACATAATTTTTAATTTTGATGAAGTACATAATTTTTAATTTTGATGAAGAAAAAAAATCCATTTTTTCATGGATTGTGCCTTTGGGGTTGTATCTTAAAAAGTCATCACCAAATCTGAGGTCAATTAGATTTTCTCATTTTGTCTTCTAGAAGTTTTATAGTTTTATGTTTCCATTTAGGTTTGTGATCCAGTTTGAGTTAAATTTTGTGAAGGGTATAAGGTCTGTGTCTTTTTGCTGTTTTTGTTTTTTATGTGTGGATGTCAGTTGTTCCAAAACCCTTTATTTCCTCCATTATATTGCATTTGCTCCTTTGAAATCAGTTGACTCTACTTATGTAGGTCTATTTTTTGTCTGTCTATTCTGTCTCATTTTACTGTTTATTTATACCATATTGTCTTTTTTTTTTTTTTTTTTAAGAGAAGTCTGTGTCTTTATTGGTGGAACAGGCTACATGAGAGGGATGAAGTGGGAGGAGTGGGTGGGCCACTGCTGGGCGTGCCATGCTTCACAGGCTTATAGGTAATGGAGAACTGGCCTAGGTAGTGACCAGTCATCTTGGGTTTGATTTTCACCTGGTTGAAGGTCTTGCCATTGGAAACATCCACCATGCTGCCCACCATCTCAGGCAGGATGATTGTGTCCTGCAGGTGTGTCTTAACCACTTTGGGCTTCTCTGTCGGGAAGCCTCCTCTTGCTTTTCCACAGGTGCTTCAGCAGTGAGTGCTGCTTTCCCCACAAACCCCCATTCAGCCTCCATTGCTGCTAGGTGCTGTACAGCTGCATCAACTGCTTGTAGGATATGTCCAGCGGCTGCTTGAGGTCCATGCCATGGAAAGTGGTGGTCTTTTGCTCCCCTTCTGCTATCTTGTTAGTACTTTAGAAGGGACCACCTAATACCACATTGTCTTGATTACTCTAGCTTTTTAGTAAGTAGTGAAGTCAGGTAGTGTCTGATTTTTCAACTTTTTTCTTCAATGTTGTGTTGGCTACTCTGGGTTTTCTGTCTCTGTATATGAATTTTAGGATCACTTTGTTGATATCCACAAAATAACTTGCTGGTATTCTGATTGGGATTGCTTTTTTTAAAAAAAATGTTTTATTTATTTCTGAGAGAGAGAGAGAGTGCGCAAGTGAGTGAGTGTGAGCAGGGGAGGGTGAGAGAGAGAGGGAGACGCAGAATCTGAAACAGGCTCCAGGCTCTGAGCTGGCCGTCAGCACAGAGCTCAACATGGGGCTCGAACCCACAAACCGTGAGATCATGACCTGAGCTGAAGTCCGACGCTTAACCAACTGAGCCACCCAGGCACCTCAATAGTAGGATTGCTTTGAATCTAATAGATTAAGTTGGGAAGAACTGACATCTTGTCAAGATCAAATCTTCCTGTGAACATGGGGCGTCTCCATTTATTTAGTTCTTTGATTTCATTCACCAGAGTTTTGTAGTTACTCTTAGTAGATCTTACTATTCTGTTAGATTTATAACTACAGTTGAACAAAGAACAGCATGGTTTGAACTGCAAGTGTCCATTTATATGTGAGTTTTTAAAATAAATGTAGTATTGTAAATGTATTTTCTTCTGTGATTTTCTTAATGTTTTTTCTTTGTTTTTTTATTGTAAGAATACAACATGATGGCATATACAAAATATGTAGTAATTCCCTCTTTATGTTATTGGTAAGGCGTTTAGTCAGTAGTGGGGTATTAATAAAATTTGGGGGGAATCAAAAGTTATATATGGATTTTCAACTGAACAGAAGGTTGGCTTCTAACTCCTGCATTGTTCAAGGATCAACTGAATTTAATTTCGGGGGGTGCTAATGTAAATGGTATTGTGTTTCATATTTCAAATTCTGCTCTATCATTGCTAGTATATGGGAAAGCAATTGACTTATTTATATTACTCTTGGAATATAAAACTTCAAACTTGCTTATTAGTTCCAGGATTTTTTTTTATCAGTTCTTTTGGATTTTCTACATAGGCAATCGTGTCATCTGCAAAGATACAGTAGTTTTATTTCTTCCTTCCCAACTTATGTATCTTTTATTTCCTTTTCTTGTCTTATTGTATTAGCTAGGACTACCAGTATGATGATGTAAAGGAGTGGTGAGCAGGGGCATCCTTGCCTTGTTCTGATCTTAGTGAGAAAACGTTGAGTTCCTTACCATTAAGTATGATGTTTTTTTGCAAACTGGTGCAGCCTTTCAGTAGAACAGTATGGAGGTTCCTCAGAAAACTAAAAATAGAACTACCCCATGATCCAGCAGTTGCACTATGAGGTATTAGCTGAAAGGATATAAAAATACAGATTTGAAGGGATCCATGCACCCCAGTGTTTATAGCAGCATTGTCAACAATAGTCATATTTGGAGAGAGCCCAAATGTCCATTGACTGATGAAAGGATAAAGAAGATTAGCATATGGTGCCTGGGTGGCTCAGTCAGTTAAGCATCCAACTTAGGCTCAGGTCATGATCTTGGAGTTTTTCAGTTTGAGCCCCATGTTGGGCTCTGTGCTGACAGCTCGGAGCCTAGATCCTGCTTCAGATTCTGTCTTCCTCTCTCTCTGTTCCTCCCCTGCTTGCACTTTGTTACTCTTTCTCTCAAAAATAAAGATTAAAAAAAAAATTAAAAGATCAGTACACACACACACACACACACACACACACACACACACAGGAATATTACTTAGCCATCAAAAAGAAGGAAATCTTGCCTTTAAAATGATGTGGATGGAGCCAAAATATATTATGCTAATCAAAATAAATCAGAGAAAGATAGTATATGATTTTACTCATGTAGAACTAAAGAAACAAAATAAATGAATAAAAGAGAAGAGAGGGAAACAAACCACAGAGGCTCTGAATGAGAGAGAACAAACTAAGGGTTGATAGAGGGAGGTGGGTGAGAGATGGGGTAGATGGGTGATGGTTATTAAGGAGGGCACTTGAGATACATTGGGTGTTGTATGTAAGTGGTGAATCACTGAATTCTACTCCTGAAACCAATATTGCACTGTATGCTAACTAATGAAAATTAATTTTTTTTGGTTATTTCTTTTTGAGAGAGACAGAGATAAAGAGAAGAAGAAGGGTTGGAGAGAGAGAGAGAGCGAGCTAGAGTGAGCGTGAGCATGACTGGGGGAGAGAGACAGAGACGGGGACAGAGGATCTGAAGCCAGCTCTGGGTTTGATGATCTGTGTTTCATGTGGGGCTCGAACTCCTGAACCATGAGATCATGACCTGAGGTGAACTTGGTCACTTAACTGAGTCACCCAGGTGCCTGACATAAATTTTAAAGTAAACAAAAATAAAGTTTGATGTTAGTTTTTTGTTTTTTTAAAAAAAAATTTAAATGTTTTTATTTATTTCTGAGAGAGAGACAGCGTGAGAAGGGGAGTGTCAGAGAGAGAAAGGGAGACACAGAATCTGAAGCAGGCTCCAGGCTCTGAGCTAGCCGTCAGCACAGAGCCCGATACGGGTCTCAAACCCCCATCCATGAAGTCATGACCTGAGCCGACATTGGACGTTCAACCGACTGAGCCACCCCTGATACTAGTTTTTATAGATGTTCTTTATCAAGTTGAAGTTTACCTCTGTTTCTGGTTTTGAGAGTTTTTTTTTTTTAATTATGAACAGGTGATGAATTTTGTCAACTGTTTTTCTATATGTATTGACCTGATTAAGAGATTTTTTTCCTTTAGTTTGTTGATGTGATGGATTACATTATACATTAATTGATTTTTAAAAGCTGCACCAGCCTTGCATACCTGAGATAAATCACACTCGGTCATGGTGTATTAATCTTTTTATACATTGTTGGATTTAATTTGCTAAATTTTTTTGAGGATTTTTGTAGCTATGTGTATGACTGATGCTGGTCTATAGTTTTGTTGTAATGGTATTAGGGTAATACTGGTCTCACAGGATAAGTTAAGAGTTATTTTCTTTGTTTTATCCTCTGAAAGATTATAGAGAAATTGATAGAATATTAAAAAATTGATAGAATTAAAAAAATTTTTTTTAACGTATTATTTATTTTTGAGAGAGAAAACGAGTGGGGAGGGGCAGAGAGAGAGGAAGACACAGAATCTAAAGCAGGCCCTAGGCTCTGAGCTGTCAGTACAGAGCCCGATGAGGGGCTTGAACTCACAAACTGAGATCATGACCTGAGCCGAAGTTGAGTGTTCAACTGACTGAGCCACTGAGGCACCCCAGAATTTCTTTCTTACTAAACGTTTGGTAGAATTCACCAGTGAATCTTGTGCTTTCTGTTTTAGAAGGTTATTATTTATTCAGTTTCTTTAATAAATATATATTTATTTCTTGTGTGAGTTTTGACAGATTATATATTAAGGAATTGGTGCATTTCATGTAGGTTTTCAAATTTGTGAGCATTGAATTATTAATTACTAACTGTCATTATCTTTAAAAATATGTTTTGCTTTTAAAGTATTTTGAGAGAGAGAGAGTGAGTGTGAGCGGGCATACCTGTGCAAGTGGGGGAGGGGCAGAGGGAGAGAGGGAGAATCCTAAGCAGGCAGATCCTGTCAGCGCAGACCCTGATGCAGGGCTTGAACCCATGAAGCACAAGATAATGACCTGAGCTGAGGTCAGACACTTAAGTGACTGAGCCACCCAGGTACCCTTTATTCTCTTTTTAATCATGGGATCTGTAGTGATCCCTTTATTTCTGATGCTACTGATTTCCATCCTGTCTTTTTTCTTAAATTACTCCAACTATATGTTTATTGATTTTATTGGTATTCTCAAAGAATTAGCCCTTGGTTTTGTTGGTTTTATTTATTGTTGTGTTTCATATTACTCTGCTTTAATTTTTACCTTCTTTCTGCCTATTTTGGATTTAATTTGCCCTTCTTATAGTCTCCTATGATGGAGGTTTAGATATTGATTTTACATCTTGTCTAATATGGGTATTCATTGCTGTAAATTTCTCTCTAGTGCATGGTCATGGATTGATGGTGGGCCCTTCTTTGTGGGCCTCTCATATTGTACCCGTGCCAGAGGAGTGTGCAGCCCTGAACCATTGCCCAGTCTCCTCTCTGGTGGTCTGTGAGCACTGAAGGGGGCTGTACAGTGTGAAAAAAAAAAAATCTCTAAGCAGTGCTTTTGCTGTATCCCACAAGTTTTGATAAGTATGTTTCTTTTTTATGTGGTTTAGACTACTTAAAAATTTGTCTTGAGATATCTTCTTTCAGCCATGGATAATTTTGTACTTTTTTGCCTAGTTTCTAAATATGGAATTATTTAGCTATCTTTCTTTTATTCAATTGTGCTTTGAAATCCTACATTGTAGGATTTCTGTTCTTTTATATTTGTTCAGGTGTGTTTCATGGCCCATAATGTGTATTTCGGTGAATGTTTGATGTGAGCTTGGGAAGAATATATTTTTTTGTTAGATGAAGTAGTCTATAGATGTCAGTTATGTCCAGTTGATAGGTGATATTGTTCAGTTATGTCCTTACTGATTTTCTGCTTGCTGGGTCTAATGCTGATAGAGGGAAATTGAAGTTTCCAAATACACACACACACACACACACACACACACACCCCATATTATGTGTGTGTGTGTGTGTGTGTGTGTTTGCCTTACATGTTGTACTGTGTGTAAGTGCATACCATGTAAAGAACTGTGTCTTCTAGGAGAATTGAATACTTTATCAAAACGCTCCTCTTGAACCCAGATCACTTTGTTTGCTCTGAAGTGTTCTGTTTGAAATCAGTGTAGCTACTCTTGCTTGCTTTCTTTTGATTAGTGTTACATTGGTATATCTTTTTCCAACCATGTCCTTTTACCAGTATGTATTTAATGAGGTTTTGTTGACATAAAATGTATTAGTTTCAGGCATACAACATAATCGATATTAATATATATTGTGAAGTAGATACCATAGTTAGTGTAGTTAGCATCTGTCACAGCAGAAAATTTTTTTCTTGTGATGAGAACTTTTAAGATTTACTCTGTCTACTGGTAATATTCCTTCAGTTTTGCTTGTGTGAGAAAATACTTCTTATGAAGGATAATTACATGGAGTACTACATTCTAGGTTTGTTGTTTTTTATTCTCAACTTTAAATATTTCATTCCACTCTTGTATAATTTTTGAGAAGTTAAATGTGATTCTTACCTTTGCTCCTGTTGTAGGTGAAGTCTCTTTTTTCTCTCTCCAGCTTATGTGTCATTTGTCTTTTATTTTCAGTAGTTTGAATATGATATGTGTAGATGTATTAATATTATTGGCATTTATTTTGCTTGATGTTCCTTGAGCATCCTGGATCTGAGCTTCTTAGATTTGTGGGATTTTGTGTAACTTTACATTGGGGGAAGTTTGTAGCAATTATTCAGATATTTCTCCTGTTCCTTCATCTCTTTTCTTTTATTGATAGTCCTATTTCATGGATGTTCTTCCTTTTGTTGTTCTGTAATTCTTAGGTATTGTTTTATTTTTTCTTCTCTTTTTTTCTCTTTGCATTTCAGTTTTGTAGATTTTTTGTTTTGAGACATCCTCAAGCTTGGAGATTCTTACCTCAGCCATCAAGGGCTTGTTTTTTATCTCTAGAATTTCTTTTTAGTGCTTTACAATTTTTATCTTTCTGCTTACATTGCTCATCTGTTTTACTTTATCAATTGGAGTCTTTAGTGTATTAATTATAGTTACTTTAATTTTCAATCTGACATAATTCTAGTATCTCTTGCATATCTGAATCTGGTTCTGATGCTTGCTCTATCTTTAAGCTGTTTTTTTTTTCTTTTTGCTTTTAATATGTCTTGTCATTTTTTTCTCTTAGAACTGGATATGATATAGTTGGTAGAACTTAAGTAATGTGATGGAGTTTATCTGTCAGATTTGCCCACACTGAGTTTCCAACAATTGTCTATTACAGTTTAGGTTTTCCTACCTTAATATTGGTTGATAATGGTTACTGTGGGGGTTTCTGCTATGGTGAGGTTTGATTCTCTGTATTTGTCTCCAATTTTGTGGGACGGTTAGTGATCTAACTTCTTTTATAGATCTAAAAAGAGCTGTATTTTTTAATTATTTAATTTATTTAGTTCAGCTTCTTTCTTGTTGTTTGAGAAGTGTGGCTACTTCTAAGTTCTTCTATACCAGACTGGGAATTGGATGTTTAGAGTCAATTTTAAAGCATTTTCCTTTTTTCTTTTTTTTTTTTCTGTTGTTATATGACTATATAAAATGATGTAATTGATTTAAATAGTTATTCTTTTGTCTGGTTAATCTCTTCTTATAGCTTTGGGTTATAAAAACTAAAATACTACTTCTGAAGCTCTTTTAAGTAATTTGTTTTATCTTTGCATTTCTACATTGGTGCCACTATAAATTTCAGATTTCCAACTTCACCTAGGTCTCCAGCATTCCACAGTCCTCAGAGCTGCAGAATATTTCCATCTTGCAAAACTGTGCACCCATTGTACAACTCACCATTTTTCCCTTCTAGTGTTTGAAGACCCCCTTTTGAATTTGTTTCTATGAATTTATTACTTTGGATACTTTATATAAGTGAGTTATACAGTATTTATTTTTCTGACTAGTTTATTTCACTTAGTGTAATATCAAGTTTCGTAAATGATGTACCTTGTGATAGAATTTCCTTCTTTTTTAAGGCTAAATAACATTCTGTTGTTTGTATTGTACATACTACATTTTATTTATTCATTCATCCCTTGAAGGACAAAGGCTGCTTACAACCCTTGGCTGTTATGAATATGAATATGCAGTTTTTTTTTTCTTATTCAGAGAGCATGAGTGAGCAAGGGGCAGAGGAGAGATAGATAATCCCATGGGTGCAGAGAGAGAAAGAGAGAGTACGGAGCCTGGAGCAGGACTCTAGCTCACCTGATGTGGGGCCTGAGCTCACAAACTGTGAGATCATGACCTGAGCCAAAGTAGGATACTTAACTAACTGAACTACCCAGCCACCCCTGCAGATATTTTCTTCAACACCTTGCTTTCAGTTCTTTTGGTTATATACCCAGAAGTTGGATTTCTGGATTATATGGTAGTTTTTTTTGTTTTTGTTTTTTTTAATGTTTTTACTTATTTCTGAGAGAGAGAGACCACATGAGCAGGGGAGGGTCAGAGAGAGAGGGAGATGCAGAATCTGAAACAGGCTCCAGGCTCTGAGCTAGCTGTTAGCACAGAGCCTGATGCGGGGCTCGAACCCATGAACTGTGAGATCATGACCTGAGCCAAAGTCGGACGCTTAACCAATTGAGCCACCCAGGCACCCCGATTATATGGTAGTTTTTATTTTAGCTTTATGAGGAACCACCACACTGCTTCCATAATGGTTGCACTATTTTACATTTCTACTACCAATGCACGTGGATTCCAACTTTTCCATGTTATTATCAACTGTTCATTTTTTTCCTCTTTGGATAGTAGTCATCCTAATGATTATGAAGTACTATCCCATGGTGACTTTGATTTCCATTTCCCTGATGATAGCCCATTCATATATCATTTTTAGAGAAATGTCTGGTATAAAGTATTTTGCCCATTTTCTAGTTGGGTTATTTGATTTTGTGTTATTGAGTTGTAAGGAGTTTTTTAAAAAATATATGCTACATATTAATCGTTTTTCAACTATATGATTTGCAAATATTTTCTCCCATTCAATAGGTTGACTTTTTATCTTGTTAATTGTGTCCTTTGATGCACAAAAGTTTTTAAGTTTGATATAGTCCTTTTTGTCTGTTTTTACTTTTGTTTCCCATCCTTTGGTATCATTTCCAAGAAGTCCATTGCCCAATCAAATGTCATACCATACAGCTTTTCTCCTGTATTTTCTTCCAGAAATTTTACAGTTTTGGATCTTAGTTTTAGGTTTTTAATTTATTTTGAGTTAATTTTTGCACATGGCATAAAATAGTGGTCCAGCTTTACTCTTTTGCATGTGGATGCCCAGTTTTCCCAGCACTGTTTGTTGAAGACTGTCTTTTCTCCATTGAATGTTTTTGGCACCCTTGTTCTAACAAGGTATATATGTGACATTATGTATATATGTGAGTGTTTATTTCTGGGCCATTTACCTGTCCTTGATCACCACTTTCTCTTATTCCTTTCAGTCACTGTTGTAGAACTTCACTGTCCACCTCGAATTCTTCACAAGTTTTACTCAGCAAACTACCTTGCCTCTTCATTGGTAAACTGAGACTATTGGCAGTGAACCACCAGGCCCTATTCATTATTCTGTTCATCATATATTTCCTTTTCACGGTTTCTCCATGACACCTTTTTTGTTCTCCTCCTTTTCAGTTTTCTGAGTCCTGATTTCTCCTTTTTCTTTCAGATTCTCAACTGGCTGTTTTTCCTTAGCATGAAAAACACATCCATGTTCTTGTTTGTCCTAATAACAGTTCACATCCATGTCCTCTCATTGCCTTGTTTCTTCCCTCACTTTGTTAGGCCCTTTGAAAATTATTTAGGAGCACCTGAGTGGCTCAGTCGGTTGTGTCCAACTTCAGCTAAGGTCATGATCTCATGGTTGGTGGGTTCAAGCCTCACATCAGTCTTTGTGCTGACAGTGCGGAGCCTTATTTTGGATTCTCTGTCCCCTTTTCTCCCTGTCCCTTCGCCGCTCAAATTCTTTTTCTCTCTCTTTCTCCCTCTCCCTCTCTTTCTCTCTCACAGAAATAAACATTAAGAAGGAAAAAAGAAAATTATTTAACAGTATTGGTTCCTTAAGAGAGGAAATACTGTGATATCCAAACAGAAAATTTGCATGTATATACTTTTATGATTTGAAAAAAACTGCTTGGGGGCTGCACCTGGGTGGTTAAGTGTCCAACTTTGGGTCAGGTCATGATCTTGAAGTTTGTGAGTTTGAGCTATGCGTCAGGCTCTCTGCTGACAGCTCAGAGCCTCGAGCCTTTTTCGGATTCTGCCTGTCTGTCTCTCTTTGCCCCTCCCCAACTTGTGAGCGATAATTAATTAATTAATTAATTAATTTGAAGAGCTCAAGCGGGGAAGGGGCAGAGAGAGTAGGAGACAGGCTCTGAAGTGGGCTCTGTGCTGATAGCAGCGAGTCCATTGTTGGGCTCGAACTCATGAACCTAAGGTGAAGTTGGATGCTCAATCGACTGAGCCACCCAGGTGTCCTGGGAAAGGGGTTTTATTAAGTTAAGGTATCATAACAGAAGATTTATGTGGCTTTGCTAAGTAACATTGCAAAGCAATGGAGAAAATATGGATTATAAGGATTATTTCATAGATGTTACTTGAACAATTGACACTTGTTTAATGATCTTTTTTAGTTTAATAACTTATTTTTTAAAATAGGGCTTTAGCCTATATTATTGACCAAATTAAGTTTTAGACTTAAAAGTAATTTTAGAGAAACTGAAGGAAAATATAGATGAGTATTTATCTCATATGAGAAAGATCTTTTTACCATATAATTTGAAGAAAATGAACAGCAAAGGTAGTTTTTACTGTATAAAAATTGAAGCTTTATTTCACAAACACATTAAACACTAAATTAAAGGTAACAATTTGGTAAAACTTTATAAAAAGCCCTCAAATGTCAGTATGGGTTAAGATCCATTAAGGGTTTTAAGAACCCTTAAAAATTGGTGAGATAATCTTTTCTTTGTCCTTTAAAAGTTGAGAATAGCTAAAGTATATAAGCAGAGAACTTATAAAAATTTCAGTGCAAATATTAGAAACTGGTCTTATTAATCAGAGAAATACCAGGTTGACTTAGTCATACCTCTTCTGCTTACTAAATTAGCGATGATTGAAGAAATGGGAAAAATTAATTTTGAAGAATATGTACTTGACTAAATGTCTAAATTCAAATACTGAGTAGGGAAGTAAATTGATAGAAACTTTAGGGGAAAATTGGCAATATAGCAAACGGTTCAAATATTTATGTTCTTTGACCTAGTTATTTAGTTTTTAGGAATTTATTAGGAAATAACCAGGGGTACACAAATTTATGTATATTTCAGTAAATAGTGAATGTGTGACACCTGCCAGTTAATATTCTTGGTTCCATGGTGGTGGACAAGCCACAGGGGCCTTACCCTAGTGCAGCCTTACAGTTTTGAGGGATAGACACCCATAATAACAAACATACTTATGTATGAATTCAGTAAAGGAAATAAACAGGATTTTATTTATGAGAAATAATGAAGAAGGTGTACTTCAGAGAAGACAGTGGGAGAGTGCTGTCCAGAACTATCTGAAACACTGCTGTGCTGCTGTGTTGTCCTGCCTAGATGGGATTCTGTGTTTAGTCAGAACCTCATTTGTCTTAGTTGCTCATGCAGGCAGTTGATGTCTGAACTGTGGCTTCTCTTTGTACTGAGCAGATTATTATGGAGACAACCCATTATTATAAGAGTGAAACCAGTTTGTCTCGTGAAGGTCTGAACCCAAGTCCTGTTGGGTGAAGATCTAAATAAACTTAGTTCTAATGTTGAGTAAACAATCCAGTGATAGGTGATTTCTGCTTCATAAAGATAGGAAGAAGTGATATCAAGGACCAAAATGTGAGGTGTTTGAAGATTTGGCTGCCCAAAGCCAGTATAGTAACTTTTCCAACATCTGCTTAAAACTTAAAAAGTTAAGGATTGGGACCCACTTTCTGGGTCTGTATTATTAGCAATAATCGCGCCTCGGATAAACCTCATTGGCTACGATACTGCCACTGCGCAAAGCTTCTGGGTCTGTATTATTACTGAAAATATAGATTTTACCCCTTTTGGCTTCACTGGAGTTTTTTCTTTATTCATCTTGACTTCAGATACTTGTGTTATGCTTTTGACAGATGTACTGGACACAGCCCTGGCTCCCCAAGGTGTAGAGGGGAAGTAAGAGGGAGGTCAGGGGCACAGGAGACCTCCTACTTATTCTACACTTCTCGTTGTTTCACTGTGCCAGACTAGAGTTATGCTCAATAGAGTGGTTTTTTGTTTTTGTTTTTTTGGAGGGTCAGGGGATTCTCTGAAAATTTTTGCCCTTAATTGTGGTTTTACTAGGATAGTGAGAATCTTGTTCTTTCATTCATGTGTGTGTTTATTTAGATGATGTGGCATTAGTCTGCTTTAAGGGATATGGTTTCCATCCAGTGTTTTCAATGTCATAAATTCAATGAATGTATGTAAATGAAAAACTATATCACACCAATACCTGCTTTTGGCCAGATTGTTTAAAACAGATTCCTCATGGCTGCCCAATTGGAGAGATGCATTCTGGTTTTAGTCAATGGCTAAAATTAAACTATAGTGTGCAAAGGGCAGACGAAGTAAAGTTGAAGTAAAGAGCTGGGTAGGGGCCATATCATGCTAGTCTTTGGTGAGAAATTTGGGCATTTTCAAAGTATAATGGAAGCCATGGTAGGATATTAAATTTTAAGCAAAGGCATAACATGAATTGTCTTGTGTTTGAAATTATACCCCTTTGATGTTAGATGAGAGGGAAAATATATATAGGGAAACAGGAACAAATTAGCTTTTACAAAAGTCCTAGAGAGAGATCATAGCAGGCTTGGACTTAGGTAATAGCAACAGAGATGTAGAAAAATGAGTAGATTGAGGGGCGCCTGAGTGGCTTAAATGGTTGACCATCTGACTCTTGGTTTCGGCTCAGGTCATGTTCCCAGGGTTGTGGGATTGAGCCCCATGTTGGGCTCCGTGCTGAGCGTGGAACCTGCTTGGGATTCTCGCGCTCTCCCCTCCCCATCCTCCTTATCCTCCTTTTCCTCCTCCTCCTCTCCCCCTCTGCCCTTCTGCCTCACTTGTTCTCTTTCTCTCTCAAATTAAAAAAAAATAATAATAGGGGTGCCTGGGTGTCTCGGTTAAGTGTCCAACTTCGGCTCAGGTCATGATCTCATGGTTTGTGGGTTCGGGCCCCGTGTTGGGCTCTGTGCTGGCAGCTCAGAGCCTGGAGCCTGCTTTGGATTCTGTGTCTCCCTCTCTCTCTGCCCCTTCCCACCTCAAGCTTTGTCTCTGTCTGTCTCAAAAATAAACAAACATTTTAACAACAACAAAATAATAATAAGAAAAATTAGTGGATTGAAGTAACAAAGAAGATAGAACTGATAGGTTTCGGTGATGATATTTTATATTTTGCACATAAGTTTAGAGCTCAGGAAAAATGAGAGCCATAGATCTATATTTGATAGTCAGCATATCCTCAGTGGTCATAGGTGAGATTCAATATATGTCGCAGATGAGATCTCCTGAAAGAGAAGAGCCTTTAGGACTAGGGGAAGTCCATGTGAGGAAGAGCCTGAGGAGTGGTCACTAAGGTAGAAGTCAAACTGGAGAGCATGGTATCTTTGAAGTCATGAGGAGAGTATTTTAAGAAGATAAATGTGATTTAAGAGTATTTTCTGTGGGTTTCATTAAGAAGGAAAAATTGAAACATAGTAAACAGTGGGGATTAAATTATTATAATCCAGGTGCTGCCTAGTCTGCCCTAGATGACCACTGCACTACAGGTATCTGATCAGATATCTCCTTGATGAGACCTTTTCTGACAATTCTGTCTCTGTGTTATTTTATAGGGTCTGTAATGCCACTGTTTGTGTCCCAGCACCATTACCAACTAGGAAAGAAGAAACACTGCCTACTGAACAGGCACAGTGTTAGGATTCTGTGATTCTGAGATGAATACTGATTTTAGCTTTGCTTAAAAATATGACATACTATAAATAATAGATGAAATAGTACAAATAACACTCTTTTTTTGCTCCTATCTAGATAACAGTTTGCTTGTCACCTCTCCTAAAATGCAGCTTTCGTGATAAGAGATGTTTTTGTGTACTTCTGGTTCTTTAGTGCCTGGAACAATGCCTGCTGAATAATAGTAGGCACAATGAACAAATCCTAAATCTGCATTTTTTAGAATAAAATGAATAAGTGAAAACATACCGCTTTGTAGTAGACTTCTTTCTTCACTTAATATATTGATTTTTTTCCTGTGTCCTTTTATAGTTTTCAAAGATTAAGTGTTTGATGGCTGTGTACTCTTTTGTCCTGTGTGTATAACATTATCTGGTGTGTCCCAGCATTTTAAACTTGGGAACTTATGGGAATAAAAGAGCTGGCAAGTGGACTTGGCTTATTACTGGAAGAATTCAACTTTTATTTTTGCCTTTTTAATTCCTTGGGTGTAAAATAGTGATCTGTAGAGAGAACAGTACCTGGACCCTCTGTCCCTGGTGCCTTACTGGCATGGAAGTACCTGCTTATTTTTCCCCATAAAGGCTTGCATATGACAAGAGAGGAGAGCTTTCTAGTATACCTTACCTTCCTTAAGAAAGCAGGTTTCTCTCGGTTTAGTTACCTATAAAGTGAGAGAGTGGCACCACATGGTTTTTCAGGTTTCTTGCTGATGTAAGTTCTTAATTTCTGACATTGTCTTGTTTCGCTGTTTTTAAATTTATTTTTTGTTTTGTGATGAGAATTATAAAACATGGAGTCATGACTTTTATAACATACGTGCATTTCTACAGGCAGTTTTTTTTTTCTTTTAGGTGAGCAGAAATCAAATATATTAATATTAACCTTATTAGGACAGATTTTTAGTTCTGTGAAAACTTTACAAAATTCAAAATATGAAAAGTAAAAGAACTCTTTAATTTTTTTTAGAAGTCAATGAAAGGATTCTATTTTGCAAAGCTGTACTATGAAGTAAAAGAATACGATCTTGCTAAAAAGTAAGTACCAAACTGTAAACATACTTTAGTTTTCTAAAATCATTTTTTCCCCTTGTATTCCTACCTGAGATGGCTGAAAATATGATGTTTTTTAGCAGTAGTTCTTCTTATTTCGAGTCTTGTAAATAATGTATTCTATCACTTCAGACTAGCCTCAATTCCATGGAGATTGAGCCCAGAATGAGTATTTTCTGCATGTCCGCTGCTTGTTTATACTTAGGGCAAGAAATCATTTGGCTTTAAAAGAAAACCATGTTTGGGGCGCCTGGGTGGCTTAGTCGGTTAAGCGTTCGACTTTCACTTAGGTCATGATCTCGCGGTTTGTGGGTTCGAGCCCTGCGTCGGGCTCTGTGCTGACTGCCAGTTCAGAGCCTGGAGCCTATTTCAGAGTCTGTATCTCCCTCTCTCTCTGACCCTCCCCTGCGCACGCTGTCTCTCTCTCTCTCTCCTAGAAATTAAACAAAAAAACAAAAAAACAAAACAACAACAACAACAAAATAAATAAAAGAAAACCATGTTTATTTTTAATTTCTCCCTGGTTAGATTTCTGGTACCGATGAGTATAAAATTAAACTGTGATTTCTGGGCAAGAGAATAGCTTGTGTAAAAGATCTTTAATTGACTCAGTAGGTAATCCCCTGAGGCACTGTCTCACCTGTAAGGCAAAGAAGGTTGGTGATCTGATTTGTAGTGGTTTAAGGCAGGAAATTAGGAAGGAGGGCAGGCAGGTTAAAGCATTAATGGGAAGATGGAAATGCTGTTAAGTAAGGAAAATAATAACACCTTTGTTTAACTAGCAGCAATGGGGCTGTCAACACGTTTCCTTATTAATATGACACTTTTCCCTCCAGATTTGGTCTTTGGTCTGACTTCTTTTAGATAATACTCACTGGGCCTTGAAGATGGTTAACTTATTTTTTAGCTGTTACTTGATTTAAGAAATGGAAATTACCTACATTTGCTAGTTGATTTAGTAATTTTTCCTCTGCTCTAGTTTACCTGCAAACAGTACTGTTAAATATTTTTTTATTTAGAAGGTGAATAGTACATTCTTGGGGCACCTGGCTGGCTCAGTCAGTAGAGTATGCAACTCTTGATCTCTGGGTTGTGTATTTGAGCCCCACATTGGGTGTAGAGATTACTTTAAAAAAAAGGTAAATAGTACATTTTTTTAGTTGTTATTTAGAAGTGGTAACTCAGCATTTTGCATGATGGTACTTTAAAAATATTTACTATAATCATTTTCTGATTCCTATGTAAAACCCTTTCATGCTTAACTAAAATATAATCAGAAAGAAAAAGCAATTTAGGCATTCATTTTTTGAAATTTGTTTTTTTAATTTACATTCAAGTTAGTTAGCATATAATGTAACAATGATTTCAGGAGTAGATTCCTTAATGCCCCTTACTCATTTAGCCCATCTCCTCCCTCCGACAACCCCTCCAGTAACCCTCTGTTCGTTCTCCATATTTAAGAGTCTCTTATGTTTTTATGTTTTATATTATATAACATATATTATATATAACATATATGTTTTACATGTAACATATACACGTAATCTATGTTATAGATTATATATGTTACATAAACATATTACATATGTTTTATATTAATATTGCTTCCCTCCCCTTATGTTCATCTGCTTTGTATCTTAAAGTCCTCATATGAGTGAAGTTATATGAGGTTTGTCTTTCTCTGACTAATTTTGCTAGCATAATACCCTCTAGGTTCATCCTCGTAGTTTTCTATCCATTTCTTATGTGTGAGTAGTATTAGAAAAAACATTTGGTAAATGTAGTATTTAATGGTAGAATGAATTTATTGTCAATTTTGTATGTATGTTTGTGTTTAAGTATTCTTATGGGTACTTTTGAGTTGTTTGCATATTCTAATTTAAATAAATAGTGGTAGTCAATTAGAATAACAATGTGGATTACTTTAGTGATTGCTTTGGTTTAAGATGTTTTCTTTGGTTAGTATTTAAATAGAGTTCTGAATATGAAAATTTAAAGATTATTTATATTTATATTGTTATTTTTAAACAGATATATATCTACATATATTAATGTGCAAGAAAGGGATCCCAAAGCTCACAGATTTCTTGGTCTTCTTTATGAAGTTGAGGAAAATACAGACAAGGCTGTCGAATGTTATAAGGTAAACTATTAAGATTAAAATATAGCCCTTGTACAGCCACACATATGCCCAGCGTAATTTATATAGTAAATAACTCAGATATGTTTTATGGATGCCATGAAAACAAGCATTGGTATCATAGTACTATAAAGCAATACAGATTAGAACAGATTTTAACTTATTTGGCCCAATGTACACTGTAATCATTAAGAAGTTAGCACTTGTGAAAGAAGATTAACACCTATAAATTCTGAGTCTAACATGGTCACAAATGCTGTTCTTCTAAGTGTGGTTTTTTTCTTTATTTGATATTTACCTAATAAAGACCTAAGTTTTATTTAATTCATCTTGCAAAAAAATTCCAAGACACTTTCATTTTAACAATTTTGAAATAACACATTGTCATTTAGAAAAGTTTTTAGTGTGGGCAGTGATAAATTTTTAGCTTTCATATGTGAGTGTTGGTACCTTAGGAATCCTACTAATTTATTATTTCTTTTCTGATGTCAGCGTTCAGTGGAATTAAACCCAACACAAAAAGATCTTGTATTGAAGATTGCAGAATTGCTTTGTAAAAATGATGTTACTGATGGAAGAGCAAAATATTGGGTTGAAAGAGCAGCTAAACTTTTCCCAGGAAGTCCTGCAATTTATAAACTAAAGGTAAAAAACTGAATAAGAAATTGTAATAAAAGCAGTTGTGTGTGTGTGTGGGGTGCCTGAGTGGCTCATTTGGTTAAGCATCTGACTTGATTTTTGCTCAAGTCATGATCTCGAGCCCAGAATCAGGCTCTGTGCTGACATCATGCCTGCTTGGGATTCTCTCTCTCGCTTTCTCTCTACCTCTCTTTCTGTCATTCTCTCACTCTCTGTCAAAGTAAATAAATAAACTTAAAAAAATAAAGCATTTGGGGAAAACTTAAGACACAACCATTTCTAATATTTGTAGTTTAAGTGACTTTTTGGTAGCAAATCTTAAAGCAGTAGGTATGGGAGTCGATGGAAAATGGATGAAGATGGTCAAAAGGTTCCACCTTCTGTGTGTAAAGTAAGTTCCAGGAATATGATGGAGAACATTGTGACTAGTGTTAATCATGCTGTATTGTATATGAAAGCTGTGAAGGGAACAAGTAGATCTTAAAAGTTTTCATCACAAGAAAAAATGTAACCATGTGAAGTGATGGATATTAATTAAACTTACTGTGGAAATAATTTCACTGTACACGTCTCAAATCGTTATATTGTGCACTGTAAACTAATACAGTTATATGTCAATTATATCTAAAAAATGACAGAAGAAAATTTTCTTCAAACCTTTCTGAGCATATGCTGTTTTATTAGACACTATTATGTTTTACAAGCGGTAAAGATACTTTACTCTTAAGAAGTGATTAATAATTTAGGGATTTTACAATTTTATAGCTATATGGCAGAGCTAAGATTTAAGTTGAGCTCTAATATAAAATTTTTGCTTCGTTGGGTGAGAAGAATGACAGGTTAAGGTTATTTTAAAGGTTTTTAAGAACTATTATCTAAAAATGGAAAGGATTGTGATGCCTTGCTAGCCTAGTTGGCAGAGCGTGTGACTCTTGATCTCAGGGTTGTGAGTTCGAGCCCCACGTTGGGTGTAGAGATTACTTAAAAATAAAATCTTTAGGAAAAAAAAAGAATTGTTTTATGGGATAGTAATGTTTCAAGCAAAAGATAAAGGATAGTTTCTCCAGTATGTTACGTATAATTACTAAAAATAATAGGAAATTCTTGCTAATGTATTAACCAATTCTAATTGTTATTTTTTACTGAGTAAAATCTGGTTTACTTAAGGAACTCTTTTGGAGAAAGTCTTTCCAAATTTGCTAGGCAAGTAGAATTTTAAGTGTATAATTAACCCTTGAACAATGTGGGGGCTGGGTGTCATGATCCCTGCCTCTCCCCCTCCACCATGCAGTTGAAAACCTGCATATAGCTTTTTATTCCCTAAGATTTTATTTTTTAACGTTATCTCTACACCCAATGTGGGGCTCTAACTCACAACCTTGAGATTAAGAGTTGCATATTCTGTTGACTGAGCCAGCCTGGCATCCCTGCATATAAGTTTTGATGCCTACAAAAACTTTATTAATAGTCTGCCATTGACTGGAAGCCTTACTGATAATATAAACAGTCAGTTAACACAAATTTTGTGTGCTATATGTATTACATACTGTATTCTTACAATTAAAATAAATTTTAAGAAAACCACAGGAAAATAGATTTATAGTACTGTATTGTAAAGGTTGAAAATAAAATCCACATCTAAGTGGGCCTGTGCATTTCAAACTTGTATTGTTCAAGGGTCAAATGTATATTGTTTTTAATAGCTCCATCACCGCCATTATACATATTTTTGATAGAATTTATTTTGAAATAATTTGTTTTCAACAAGAAAATTGCAAAGATTGTACAGAGAGGTTCTGTGTATACTTCACCCAGCTTTCCACACTGGTTACATGTTATGTAACTATAGTATAATATCAAAATCAGTAATTTGACATTGGTACAATATGTGCGTATAGTTCTTTTTCACTTTTATCACATTTACAGATTGGTGTAACCACCACTGCAATTAAAGTATAGAACTGCTATATCATCATAAAGATCTCCCTCAAGCTTCCCCTTTTATGGTCATACTCACCCCCCTCCTTCCCATCATCCCTGACTCTGGCAGCTACTATTTGTTCTCCATATTTATAATTTTGTAGTTAAAAATGTTATATAAATGGAATCCTGCAGTATACAGCCTTATGAAGTTAGATTTTTTTCATTGAACGTAATGCCCTTGAGATCCATCCAAGTTGGGAGTATCAGTAGTTCTTTTTATTGCTGAGTAATATTTTGTGTGTGGATGTATTCCACAGGTTAACCATTTACTTTTGATGAATATTTTGGTTGTTTCCAGTTGGGACTGTTATCTCATATGAACAACTGTGTGCAGATTTTAAAATCTATTAAAGTAGATTAATACTTAATACTTAAAATTAATACTTAAAAAGTATTAAGACTCCAGGGCACCTGGTGGCTCAGTCAGTTAAGTATTTGACTCTTGGTTTCCATTCAGGTCATGATCACAGTTGGTGAGTTTGAGCCCCATATTCGTCTCCATGCTGACAGTGCAGAGCCTGCTTGTGATTCTCTCTCTGTCTTTCTCCCCCCCGCCCCGCCCCTCCCCTGCTTCCACTCTCTTTCTCCCTCTCAAAATAAATATAAAAATTAAAAAAAATTAAATATAAAAACAACCTTAGTGATAAACTAGTAACATTGTTTTCTTCTTCCAATAATAAGCAGCTGGGTTTTAAATATTAATCTGAAGTGTCAGGTCCAAGTGTAGATTTCTTTACCTTATTGTCTTTGTATTATGCCTGAATCGTAATTTCCTTATTGGCCTTGACAATCCAATTTATTTGATGACGTTAACATTAAGGACCATATATATTGGAAGGACTTTACTTTTCTTGTAAAAAGAAAAAAAAAAACGAGCTGCAATGGTGATTTTCTTTAGTAACTTTAAAGCTAAACCTTTCTTACATCAGATTTTTTCCCCAGTTTTTTTGAGATTGAAATGCAATTGTTTCTTCTAAAATTTAAGGCTTACTTAAGGTAAGTATTTTTTTGGCATTTGATTAATGAATGAAAATATTAGTGAGAGGGCTTTCTCTCTTGGATATGAGAGTAGAGGTTTTGAAAAGCACCTATGAAGGTATTGATCTTTTACTTAACGATTTTTTTAAATTTTTTTAAATATATTTGAGAAAAAGAGAGTAGGCGAGGGGCAGAGAGAGAGGGAGACAGAGAATCCCAGGCAGACTCCACACTGGCAGCACAGAGCCTGACAACACAGGGCTTGAACTCATGCTTAACCAACTGAGCCACCCAGATGCTCCTGAAGTAATCTTTTCAGGAAATGGAGAAAGTGAATCTATTAGAGGTCAAGTAGAATTTTGTTCTAGGCATTACCGGTTTGGAATCTCCAGATTATGGTAGTCAATTAGCCTGGTTGTGATTTCCCCAATTCCCAAATACCCTACCCTTTATTGTTCAACTGTTAGTATATAAGGCACAGAGAATGCAGATGGTAGGGTTCTTCTAAGGAAAGGTAGAGGGGATAAATTGAGGGGATCTGTGAGCAAGCAGTAATTATGGATATTAGGGATTATGGCATTTTAGGTTGACAGAGAAGGAAAATATGTGTTTTGTGGAAAATTAAAACATGGTAATAACAGTATATTGAAGACAGCTTTCTTTCCATGTGGTAGAGACAAATATATGTGGCAGTGAGGGTATGTGTGCCCACAGTGAGGTGAAAGAATAAGGGGGGTAGAGTGATCTAAGCAGTATGATCAAAATATAGATTTTGAAGACGCAAATCAGTGCTAAATGGATGGCTGAGGCTGGAGTGTAAAGCAAAGCCATAGAGATGAGGTAATTAAAGAACCAAGTAGCCAGACTGTTGTATATCTTTGCACATCTTCCAGTTGCTAATACTACTGATGGCTATTATGAATGAAGGAAGAGTATTTTATTCCAGTTGTTCATGAGGAATGAGTGGAAGAATTGGATAGCATGTCTTTTGGAAAACAGGATTGTAAATACATGTGTGTGGGGATACATGATTTGGTGGTGAGTAGGTTACCAATCCTACTTCCTCTACTTATATATAGGCTAGCAGAGAAAAGGCTATCATGGCAGAGAAGTAATGGGGATTATCTCAAGGTAAAATCCATTTATTGATTTATTTATTTTTAATTTTTTAATGTTTTATTTATTTATTTCTGATAGACAGCGTGAGCAGGGGAGGGTCAGAGAGAGAGGGAGACACAGAATCTGAAACAGGCTCCAGGCTCTGAGCTGGCTGTCAGCACAGAGCCCGATGCGGGGCTTGAACCTACGAACCGTGAGATCATGACGTGAGCCGAAGTAGGATGCCCAACCGACTGAGCCACCCAGGCGCCCCGGTAATACTCCATTTAGTTAAGGCTAGATGGTGAGGTCTCTGAGAAGATAGCAGAACAATAGGGGCTTTAAAGTGGGACCAGAGTGAGTAGAGGATTGAGTCAGATTATGGAGGTGCAGAACAGTTTGAGGATAAAGACCTTGTTACGAGGATTGACAGGGAAGCTAGGTTTCTAGTGGTGACTGGGGTATATAGGTAGGAATGTGGTGCAGTAGTCCTGGCCATCTGTGAGGTGTGTGTGGGCAGCCGTTGTTACTATGCAATCCTAGATGTTTCTTTCCACCTAAGTTTCTTGAAGTTTAGTTTCTGGCTGGAAGCAGCTTTCTTCCACAAGAGTTGAGATATATAAGATGTTACTTGTTGTGGTAATTTACTAAAGCTATACACAGTGGAATGGTGTTCATAGGAACCATGATGTGAACCATGATACGTTTAAATGTGCACATGTATTCCTGTAAATCATTGATAATCTATTTTTTAAATAGGAACAGCTTTTAGACTGCAAAGGTGAAGATGGATGGAATAAACTTTTTGACTTGATACAGTCAGAACTTTATGCCAGACCTGATGATGTCTATGTAAACATCCGACTAGTAGAGCTGTATCGCTCAAATAAAAGATTGAAGGATGCTGTGGCTCATTGCCATGAGGCAGAGAAAAACATAACTTTGCGTTCAAGTTTACAATGGAATTCATGTGTTGTACAGACCCTTAAGGTAGGTAAAAACTCTTGGGTGTCTATGCTTTTATGTAGACAATAACTATACATCCCTTTGTATTTTAGTGGTGCTCTCTGAGACTTAAGTTTCTTCCATTTACGTATAGCAACTGTGAAATGAAATTTTTAGTAAGATGATTTCAGTTTTATAATGGGTAGATTGGAGAGATAAATGCAACAAATATGTATGCTTTTGGTGTTTTAGTAGGCTGATGTAAAAATCAGTGGTTTAACGAATATAAGGATGGGCAAAGGAGTTTATAACACTAGACATAAAACTAATTTTGTAATGTTTGGTAAAGTTTTGTAATTGAGTGTTTTTTCTACAAAATAGGAATATATGGAATCTTCACAGTGTTTGGAGTCTGATAAAAGTAGCTGGCAAACTGCCAATAAAGATTTACTTCTGGCCTATGCTAACCTTATGCTTCTTACGCTCTCCACCAGAGATGTGCAAGAAAGTAGAGAATTATTGGAAAGGTATGTTGAGTTAAGGAGGATACTTTAGTGCCGATTATAGATTTTCTTTTTGTAGTGAATTCAGTTCATTGGTCTAAACATCTTTACTCCATCACTATTTCTATAATGTACCCAGGGGTGATAGTTAATACAATAACCTTATTTATTTTTTGGGGCTATTATAATTGGTTTTGTATGACTTTGATTTTTTAGAGAACTACGTTATTATACAGACTTGATTAAATTATTATAATTATATATCCAGTTTTGGCATGCTTAGTAGTCCTGAAAATGAATGTTTTAACTGCTGTTTCATATTTTGTTTAAAAAATGATATAATCTTGAGTGAAAATCAAAATAGACTTCAATCTATCAGATGTTTTAGTAGAAGCATTTAGCATTCCCAGTATTTCAGAAAACTTTTAATGTTTTTGCTTAGAAACAAGATAACATATAATGTATGACTTTTCTGTTTTCCTAAATTTTGATTTCTAGGAACATATCTCCACTTTATTAAAATAAATTTCATTGAACAAAAACATCAGTTGGATTTGTATAAGAATGTTAGTTGAGAGCAGGGGTTCACCAGAGCGTCTAGGCCAGATACAGCTCCCTGCCTGATTTTGTAAATACGCTTTTATAGGAGCACAGCTGTGCCTCTTGTGTATTATCTGTGGCTGCCCACATTTGACAGTGGTGGAGCTGAGCAGCTGTGACAGAGATTGTATGCCTGCACAGCCAGATTAGTATGTGGCTCTTTATAGAGGTAGTTTGTCAGTCTCTGATTTAGGCTGTGCATTTGTTTGAAAAGTAATTTTTGTTCCCCGTCTGGTGTTTGGGGAGCTAGGGGATACAGTAGTTCTCTTAAAGAATTTCTTAGTGTTCTAAAATGGCGGGTAAGGGTGGTATCTAAAAACATTTTAACTTTCAGATAATTTTAGAAAATATTTATGATGTTTTCTTTTATATGGTTATATACTCAAACATTTGAGAATGTTTCTCAGATCACCTGAGAAAATGAGGGTGGAAAAGACAATTTCTTAGTAGTGCTATAAAAATAATTTAAACTTGGGGCACCTGGGTGGCTAGGTCAGTTAAGTGTCTGGCTCTTGGTTTCAGCCTCAGGTCATGATCTCAGGGTTCATGGGTAAGCCTCACATTGGGCTTTACTCTGACAGTGCAGAACCTGCTTGGGATTCTCTCTCTTCTTGTCTCTCTTCCCCTCTCCCCCCCAATAAATAAATAAAAATTATAAAAAATAATTTGAACTTCATTGATACCCTGAAGGGGTTTTGAGAAATGAGGGGTTTCCTGGAACTTACTTGTTATAACCTATTTAGAAAACATGCTTCATGTTTCTATCAGGTGTTGTTTTTCTTACAAAGTGAGGATTCTGAGGATTTTTGAATTTAGAAGCACTAATTAGTACATTTACGAATAATAGAAATTCAATTTAAGCCTGTAATTAATCCCTTAATTCAATTTAAGCCTGTAATTAATATCTTATCAGTTATTTACTTACAATTTGAAAATGGCATGTCTAATTTGAGAAATTCCAACTTTGAATTAAATAGTGAAACTGTATGATCTAGAAAATATTTTAGTTTTCCAGTTTTATGCTGGTCACTTACAAAACCTACACTGTAATCAATAATCATCTTTTTTTAAAAAGCTTTATTTATTTTGGGAGATACAGAAACAATACTAGTGGGAGAAGGGCAGAGAGAGAGGGAGAATACCAAGCAGGCTCTGCACTGTCAGCATGGACTTTGATGCAGGGCTAGAACCCATGAAGCTGTGAGATCATGACCTGAGCCAAAACCAAGAGTTGGATGCTTAACCAGCTGAACCACCCAGGTGCCCCAGTAATCATATCTTTTGATTTGTATCTTTTCTGTGATTGGAGAGCTAGAAATAACTGTTTGGAATAAGACATTCTAGAGGTTAAACTTGAAGTATAGGAAGTATGTTGAATAAAAACAAACACTACATGATTTATAAAATAGAGAATGAAGATTATTAGTTTGAATGTGGAAGATGAAGCTTGAAATAAATCCCTTTGTTAATTTAATGTTTGATTAAGTCATGATACTGTGATTATTCATAATGTAATAAGTTTAATACCTGTTTAATAATTTAATATTGCAGTTTTGATAGTGCTCTTCAGTCTGTGAAATCTTGTGTGGGTGGAAATGATGAACTCTCAACTACTTTCTTAGAAGTGAAAGGACATTTCTACATGCATGCTGGTTCTCTGCTTTTGAAGATGGGTCAGCATAGTGACCTGCAATGGCGAGCTCTTTCTGAACTAGCCGCACTGTGCTATCTTATAGCGTTTCAGGTAAGCTTTTTCTGGTTTTGGATATAGTTAACATTTCACTGAGACTCTGTTGTATATCATGGAGGTGTGTCCTGGTATATATTGAAAATACGAAGAAATTTGTAGAATTGAAGTTAATGAAATTGTTAATTTGAGAGGTGAAAAATAACAAGATTTATATAGTATTGGTGAAGTGAAACAAGTATGTTGATGCATTGCTGGTGGTAGTCTGTATTGCTTGATTTACTGGATGACCACTTTGAAGAATTTGACCTTTTTACTCTGCCATTTTTGGGGACCTGTAATAAGGAAATAATCTCAAATATGGATAAAATTTGATTCAAAAAGAATGCATTTATGTGCATGCATAAATTGGACAGAAAAGTAAGTAAATTTGGGGGATGGTTACATAAGCTATGATAGAAAAATGTGTTTAACATGTTAATTGAAACACATGTAATATGTTCATAACGGTGGTGACATCTACAATATATAACAGTGTATCTTCATCTTTGGAAACAGAATTCCTTTCTTTATACATAGAACATGACATGAAGGAAAGATGATGAAATATAAACCATTATGATGATAAAATGCTGGCCGTTAACTCTTCCCTAATCCATTTTTGTAATTTTAATATTTTCTTTAGTGAGTTTGTATTAATTTTGAAATGAAAAGAAATTAGCAGTCTGCACAAAAATGCAAAGGGCCTGGCTTATAAAACTTGTTAGTTTTAGTGAACTATCTTTTGCTTAGGGAAAGAAAAAGGATTCACTGTACTTTTAGGGAATCCTCCTCCTCTGAGTTCATGTTACATAGATCTTTTTTTTTTTTTTTTTAATTTTTAAATGTTTTTATCTCTGAGAGAGACATCGTAAGCATGGGAGGGTCAGAGAGAGAGGGAGACACAGAATCTGAAGCAGGCTCCAGGCTCTGAGCTGGCTGTCAGCACAGAGCCCGACACAGGGCTTGAACCCACAAACCGTGAGATCATGACCTGAGCCGAAGTCACATGCTCAACCTACTGAGCCGCTCAGGCACCTCTATATATTCAGCCCACAATGTTAATTGCTTCTGTTTGTTAGCAGAAGCATTTAGGTTCATAAAGAAGTATATAAATATTAGTGAAAATGAATGAAGTTAATGAAGTTGCTAATTTATGTAGGCACTAAAATGTTCTTATGATTAATATTTTTAAAGAATTTTCAAGTAAGTGATGGTTATTTTTAATGGAAACTAGAATCTATTACTTTTTAAATATATATATTTTATTTTTATTTTTTTATTTTTTTTTAAAAAATATATATATTTTAAAGTTAATGCAGTCAATTGTTTTAAACTTTAGCCCTTTTTAATAGTAAAAACTGAATTTCCTTCATTATTTATTTATTTTTAATGTTTTATTTATTTCTAGGAGAGAGAGAGACAGCGTGAGCAGGGGAGGGTCAGAGAGAGAGGGAGTTACAGACTCTGAAACAGGCTCCAGGCTCTGAGCTGGCAGTCAGCACAGAACCCGACGCGGGGCTCGAACCCACGAACCGCGAGATCATGACCTAAGGGAAAGTCGGACGCTTTTACTGACTAAGCCACCCAGGCGCCCCTATTTATTATTTTTTAAAAGCTTATTTATTTATCTTGAGATAGAGGGAGAGAGAGCCGGGGAGGGGCTGAGAGAATCCCAAGCAGGCTCTGCACTGTCAGCACAGTGCCCAATGCCAGGCACGAACTCACAAACCACGAGATCATGACCTGAGCTGAAATCAAGAGTCCGATGCTTAACTGACTAAGCCACCCAGGTGCCCCTAAATTTCCTTCTTAAACAATTCACTCAAATCTTTCCTATAAGACAAATACTGTTGCCAGTATCTTGAGTATTCAGAAGTTTTTCTGCGTATGTAAGCATACAACACATCCGTTTTTTACTTTTTTTTTTTTTTACTGTTTGTTTACTGTTTATTTTTTGAGAGCGAACGAGCACGTGAACAGGTGAGGGACAGAGACAGAGGGGAGACACAGAATCCAAAGCAGGCTCCAGACTCTGAGCTGTTAGCACGGATCTTGACGTGGGGCTCGAACCCATAAACCCTGAGATTATGACCTGAGCCAAAGTCAGATGCTTAACTGACTGAGCCACCCAGGTGCCCCTCCTTTCTTTACTTTTAAAAACTCTGTTGTCTCAGTGAAGGTGTGCTTTATCTACTGTCTAACATTTTGCTTTTTTCAGTTTTTCCATTGTCTCATTTCAGCATAGAGATGTCTATTTCAGTCCTTCTCTTTTACCTACTACACATTTCCATTGAATGGATAAAAAATGGAAACCTCTTAGATGTTTGAATTTTATATTGGCATGTGTTGTAAAACTTAATTATCAAATGATTATAAGTATACAAGGGAAGTGTAGACTGACATAGGAGTCCTTAAGGAATCCTGTCAGGCCAGTGTCTTTAATGGTAGGATTTTCAGACTCTTGATCAAGTGAATATTGTGGTTTTATTAAGTGTATCTGCATTTCAGGTAGGCAATACGCAAAGTCTCTCTTGAAACTGTTTAATTTCAGGTGAGAAAAGTTGACTTGGGATGATGTGACTGAGTGGATTCATAACTAATTAGTCATAAATGATAGCTGTAAAATGGCCAGTTTTATGAATTGAGGTCAGTTTGAAAGCAAAAAGAGTTATATCACATTTTGTTTCTCATTTTGTGTGTTTTTCAACATCTTCGGTGACAGTTTGCCATCATGTTTAGAAAACTTGTGGATAAAACTATAGGTCTAACTAATGTTCCTAAAACTCAAAAGAGAAGATTTTTAGATTCAAGGAATATGGTTACTTTGAAAAATTAGTGTTGGAAAAGTAATTGTATTCATATTGTCTAAAATTCTAGTGGCATATAAGAGTAATACTGTGAGAATTCCTTCCTACTTCTGTTCTTTCAGTCATTTACTTCTCTTCCCTGGAGGAACTAATGATACTCATTTCTTGTGAGTTCTTCAAGAAATATTTTGTGCATGTGTAAGCAAATGGACACACTGCCCACTCCCACTTTCCTTAAAAAGTTATAGATAGAAACATTCTATACATTTTTATTTCCTTCGCTTGTTTTCATAATATATGTGTTGGTGATATTTCTATGTCTGTATAGAAAGCATAGCATGAGTATTATGGTTGCATATCATTCTATTCTATGAATGTACTGTAGTTTTGGTGTTTTTTTTTTTAAACCAGTTCCCTAAAGCCAAGTCAGTAGGTTACTTGTATTTTTTTGCTATGCTATTTCAAATAATTCTTTAATGAATAACTTTTGCCATTTCACATGTGAAACTTTATGGGTAAAATAAATTCTTGAAAGAAGAATCAGAGTGCATCTATGCATTTATAATTTGTAGGGCTTTTTCCAAATTTCCAGCTTCAAAGAAGTTGCACCAAATTGTACTCCCACTACCAATTAAGAAAGTCATTGAAATTTAACAGCAGTTACTCCAACCACTCGTATTCTTTTTAGACTATCTCTAGTAAGTGGCTGTTGCCTGTGACTGAATATTTTCAGTGACGAACATTCACTGCTTTTCAAGATAGCCTTTTGCATTTTTGATAGTTTGGGTCTTAGTGCTTCCCTATGGGGAGCAAAAATATTTTTCACCTTGCTACTCATTGGTGTTTTTCTTTTGGTACTATTTAAAAACATCGAACTCTTCTTTTATGAGATGATTTTCTTTATATCTGAAAGATTTTATATTTTCTCTTCACTTTTTCAGCTTCTCATAGGACACAGCTTGTAGTCCTTTTGCAAGGAGTCTCACTTGATCCCAGTGGTGTCCCACAGTATCCATACTCTTTGAAAATGTGCTGTCTGTAGTGTAGCAGTTGAAGGTGCTTTTATAGTAGAAAGTAATTTCTTGGAAGTTAATCTTTGTAGACAGCTTTTATATATTATCTAAATTCCTTGATTCCTCATTTTTTCAGTTGAAAAACTGCAACTCCTCAGTTTAGCCATTGGTTAATTGTTCGTCATCAAAAAAAAAAAGCACAGGGTAACAGAAAGGAACATGTTACTATTAGAAATATGGGTATCACTAAATTAAGACTTGATTTTAAAATTACCAGGTTCCAAGACCAAAGATTAAATTAATAAAAGGTGAAGCTGGACAAAATCTACTGGAAATGATGGCCTATGATCGTCTGAGCCAATCAGGTAATAGTAATATTTAATTAATTTTATTTTAAAAAGAAAAAAGTTCTTTGTTAGAGTACATCTTATGATAATCCTGTTTGTTTAGGAGATACTTTGCATAATCATTTATTCCTCTTTGCCATCTTGGATGAGGGCAAGAGAGGTAGAACTAGTAGTGCCTCCTTCAGAAGGTAACAAATGTTTCATATTGTTTGCTTCTGGATGGAGAAACTCTTTAATCCCTGCTTTATCTAGCTGCTAAAGCCTCCATTCTAAATATTTTAATGCACTTCTTGAACTAAGAATAATTACTGATTTGCCAGCCGTTTAACATCCGTAGTTTATAAGATCTTGCTATGAGGAATATAAAGCTGAAGAAGTAATGGATCTCTTAAGGAACTGACAACATAATAAGATAAAAGATATATACTTACATACTGTTAGGCTTTTGGAATTTGTAAATTTATTCCACTTTTGACTATTTGGGATGGATCCAAACGTCTGTTACATATCATCTGGTTTTGGTGAGGCAGAAACTTCAAGATATTGGCCAGTGAATCAAGCAATGAGCTGCAGAAGCATAATGCTTTATGTAAGCAGCAGTTTTGATATCAAGTTGAATGAACTTTGTAAAGAGCAAGTAGTACTATTAAATCAAAGTTACTCTAAGCTTTCTTGTTAGACTGTTGATCAAAGCTTATATTGCTCCTCTATCCTATAGCTTACTTTTGTGTAAGAGGTGGACTTTCAGTCCTTAAAGAAGTAACTTTGCATTTTTTTCTTATGTTTCCTGTCTCCCTTGCACGGTTGTCATAGATGCTTTTGCAGGGTTACAGTTAGTAAAATGAAATGTTTTTTAACATCTTTGATTTGGGCATTCTTGAATCTGTTTCTTCAAATTTTTGGAGAGAAAGTCTGGTGGTAACCAAACCTGACTGACTAGCAGAATTATTCGAAGGAATGGTGTTTTTGGTTTTTTTTTTTTAAACAGCTTAATTGAGAGTAACTTCACATACTATATAATTCACATAAATGTATGACTCAGTGGTTTTTAGTATGTTCACAGAATTGTGCAATCATCACCACAATTTTAGAACATGTTCATCACCTTGTAAAGAAATGTCATAGCCATTAGTAGTCACTTCCCATTTCCCCCCAAACCCCCTAGTCTTAGACACCCATTTATATTCTATCTCTTTCGATTTCCTTATTCTGGGCATTTTTTATAAATTGAACCATACATTGTGTGGTCTTTTGTGACTGACATTTCTTCCATTTACCATAGTGTTTTCAGGGTTCATCCATGTTACGGGAGGTACAAGAACTTTATCCAAGGAGTGTTTTAAAAATAGATTCCTCACCTCAAACCTGTGGAATCAGAATCTCTGGGAGTGTGGCCTGGAAATAATTGTTTTTAAAAACTTTTTCAAGGATGAGTCTTAGCAGCTGGGCTTAGAAATTGGTTGACAGATCAGAGAATTTGAGATTGGCTCTGCCCTCCCTTGGCCACTTAAATTACACAGTTTCCATCTAAAATGTAAATACTTTAAATGCTTTTGACATTTTTCTCACATATTCAGGTCTTCTCTTTCCTTTCAGTCTAGTATGTAGATACAGATAGCTCTTAAATTTGTAATCTTTATCCAATTTTTGCTGAAGAACCCTTTTTGTTCAGTTGTGGTTTCTGGGCTGGAGAGTTAGCCCTAAGGTAGTCATATTTTTTTTCTCCTTAGGGTATATGAATGAAACTATTGAGAGATGTGAGTAAGAACAATGTTTTTCAAATGATGGAAATAATTTGTTTTTCAGGACACATGCTGCTAAACTTAAGTCGTGACAAGCAAGATTTTTTAAAAGAGGTTGTAGAATCCTTTGCCAATAAAAGTGGGCAGTCTGCTTTGTATGATGCTCTGTTTTCTAGCCAGTCACCTAAGGATAGATCTTTCCTTGGTAAAGATGATATTGGAAACATTGCTGTGCAAGCACCAGAGCCTGATGATTTGGCAAGATACGATGTTGGTAAGTTGTATCTTTTAAAGTAAACATTTTGTATCTTAATCTTCTTATTTTAGGAGAAGAATAAAAGCAAAAAGAAATAAATTGCTCATAATCTCGTTACCCAGAAATAATGACTTAATATTTTCCTGTATGTCTTTGAGGTTTTTGGTGAGGTAGGGGGATCTGAGGGGTTGGTAGTGGTAATGGTGGCATGTTTTTCTTCTATACTTTAACATTTTTTAAAATGTTTATTCATTTTTGAGAGAGAGAGTGAGCAAGCAGGGGAGGGGCAGAGAGAGAGGGAGATACAGCATTTGAAGCAGGCTCCAGGCTCTAACTTGTCACCACGGAGCCCAAAGTTCGAACTCAAAAGCTGTGAGACCATGACCTGAGCTGAAGTCGGATACTTAACTAAGCCAGGTGTCCCATGTTTTTCCTCTAAATAGTTGTTTATACTATAATATGATTGTCTTCATTTGTGAATTATCTCCCTGTTTATCTGTTTTGGTAAATACCACTTTTAATGCCAATATAATCTGTTGTGTCAATTAGCCATAATTTTCATGACACTTTTTGTTGTTGAGCATCTAACAGTTTGTTCACTGTTAAAGTATCTCCATTTCACATTTTCCCATAGCGTTTCCTAAAGATAGAATGACTGGAGTAAAGTTGATGAACTTTAAATCTCTTGCAAAGTGCCATATTGCTAGAAGGGTTGTACCTCTTTATGCTTCCAAAAGCCCATAACTTTTTCAGTATTAAATTTATTGTAGAGGAGGGATGGGTTTCTCAGATGGTTAAGGGTCCAAATTCAGCTCAGGTCATGGTCTCATACTTTGTGGATTCAAGCCCTGCTTTGGACTTTGCTGACAGCTCATAGCGTAGAGCCTGCTTTAGATTCTGTGTCTCCCTCTCTCAGCCTCACTCGCAGTCTGTCACTCTCTCTCAAAAATGAATAAACGTTAAATTTTTTTTTTTTAATTTCTTGTAGAAGAAAAGATCTCTTTACTATTCCAAGGGATTAATGTAGTGGTATCCCACTGTTTTAGTGACTCTTTACTTAAAGGAAAACCCATTGTTTCAGGATTTTTTTACTGGGTGGCTTTTGTCACTTCAGTGTTTTATTGAGTTCTGGTGAGTACCTTTTATTTTTTCCTAGATGAAATTGCAAAGAGTTTTCTTCATCACTATGGTCATTAAAATTCCTAGATAAAAAGTGTGAATACCTTTAGTAAGTACATGAAACTTTACTTATAAAATTTGTGCCAGTTCATATAGAAAAGCATTTCTAAAATTAAGATACATTTATTATGAGTAATTGGCAAAACTGACGGCACAAGCAAAATTTCCAAAACCTCAATCCAGTTTTATCTGTTTCAGGTGCCATTCGAGCACATAATGGTAGTCTTCAGCACCTTACCTGGCTTGGCTTACAGTGGAATTCACTGCCTACCTTACCTGCAATTCGAAAATGGCTAAAGCAGCTGTTTCATCATTTGCCCCAGGAAACCTCAAGACTTGAAACAAATGCACCCGAATCGATATGTGTTTTAGATCTTGAGGTAAGCAAAGATTTTTTTTTTTTTTTTTTTGAGGTAAGCAAAGATTTTAACAATTAAATATTTTGTGTTTTGTTTAATTTTTTGCCTAATTTAAATTGATCTTTCTTTAAATAAACCAGGTATTTCTGCTTGGGGTGATATATACCAGCCACTTACAAATAAAGGAGAAGTATAATTCTCACCACAGCTTCTATCAGCCTCTATGCTTGCCACTTCCTGTGTGTAAGCAGCTTTGTACAGAGAGACAAAAATCTTGGTGGGATGCAGTTTGTAATTTAATTCACAGAAAAGCAATGTAAGTAGTAAAATAAAAATACTGCTTTAACTTCCTGCCTAGGTTTTTAACATTAAAAACTAATTTAAAAACTTATTTCCTAGGTAGCTAAGTCTCATGTGAAGATTGAGTTTAATTATTATGTGATGATTAATATGCATGTATGTTTTGAAATCGACATTTGTAAATCAGTTTTATTAAAACTTTTTTAGACCTGGAACCTCAGCAAAATTGCGACTTATAGTTCAGCATGACATAAACACTCTAAGGGGCCAGGAAAAACATGGCCTTCAGCCTGCCCTGCTTGTACATTGGGCAAGATGCCTTCAAAAAACGGTGAGTTCATTAAAGTTTAAGCATTTTTAAGAACATTATCTAATTTCTATTTAAACAATTTTTTTTCATGTTTATTTTTGAGAGAGAGGAAATCATAGAATCTGAAGCAGGCTCTATCCAGGCTCTAAGCTGTCAGCACAGAGCCCGATGGGGCAAGACCGTGATGTGAGCTGAAGTCAGACGCTCAACCGACTGAGCCACCCAAGCACCCCAAGAACGTTATCTAATTTTTTTTTTTACTTTTAATAATTTATTAAGGAATCTCAAATGAATTTTCACTGGAACATTATCTAATTTTTAAAAATCATAAACTTTTCACTGAGTTTTTTAGGTCAAAGAAAACAGTATCCACTTGTTCCTGTTATGCCAGGTGAAATGTATTTTTTACTCTTGCCACAAAATTGTTAACAGTTAATATATAAGTACTTTGAACAGTGCCTGGCACGTAAATGTTACATAAGTATTAACTGCTCTTATTACTTAATAAATACATTATTGATAATTATGTTAATAATGATAATTATGTTAATTATCATCCAGCTTGAATTTTTTTTTTTTTTAACATAGCAGTAGCAGAAGACTCTAGATTGAGAGCCAGATCTTTTTAAATATTTGGAATCTGTTTTGTGCCAAGGTTAACTGTAGATGTAACTGACATCTGTGACTAAACTGGTTGGTTTTGGCTATGTAAAATGGCAACATTTAAAAAAATTTTTTTTTTTTAATGTTTTATTTCTAGGAGAGAGAGAGAGAGACAGCATGAGCAGGGGAGGGTCAGAGAGAGAGGGAGTCACAGACTGAAACAGGCTCCAGGCTCTGAGCTGGCAGTCAGCACAGAGCCCGACGCGGGGCTCGAACCCACAAACCACGAGATCATGACCTAAGCGAAAGTCGGATGCTTAACTGACTAAGCCACCCAGGCACCCCATTTTTTTTTTTTAATTTTTTTTTTTAATGTTTAAAATGGCAACTTTTAAAGTTTATTTACTTTGAGAGAGAGTGTGTGCATGAGCAGTGTAGGGACAGAGAGAGCGAGCGAGAGAGAAATCCAAGCATGCTCCATAGTTCCAGCGCAGAGGCTGTTGCTGGGCTAGAACCCATGAATTCTGAGATCGTGACCTGGGCCTAAGTCAGTCGTTAACCAACTGAGCCAGCCAGATGCCCCTAAATTGACAATTTTTAAAAAATAGATTAAATTTTATTTTATTTTTAAATTATTAAAAAATAGGGCTGCCTTATTAGGTAGTATCATTGAAAGTGTTTTAATGTTGGGTCTAGAATGATCGCTGATATCCAGGTGGTTGGTTATTCCAACATTTAGAAAATGAGGCATATGACTTTTGAGGTTCTGTTATGCTTTGATTTGAAATTTTAACCACTTGTTCAGACCATTTATAAAGGAATTTTTAGATTCTGTTATTTGTGTTCCTTAGATTGTGTGCTTCTAACTTTCTGTTTTAGGGCAGCAGTCTTAATTCTTTTTATGACCAACGGGAATACATAGGCAGAAGTGTTCATTATTGGAAGAAGGTTTTGCCAATGTTGAAGATAATCAAAAAGAAGAGCAGTATTCCTGAACCTGCAGACCCTTTGTTTAGACATTTTCATAGTGCAGACATTCAGGTAATGGAGGATCCCTTTGTGAATGAACTGAAGATGTGGATTTCTAGTTTATAAACAAAGAAATAGAGGTATAAACTGCTTAAATAAATTGCCTGGCTACTTGATCCTTTTCTCCAAAATCCACTACTTGTTACAAAACATGCAGAAAATAGGGCTGAACAGTTAATTTCATAGATCATGTAAAATCTTTGGGGAATCACTTGGGATTGATATTCTGGAGAGAGACAATTGGACTAAAAACTACTAAATGTGTTTAGGCATCTGAAGTTGGTGAATACGAGGAAGAAGCAAACATAACATTTGCTATATTGGATGTAGTTAATGGAAATATAGAAGATGCTATCACTGCTTTTGAATCTATAAAAAACGTTGTTTCTTACTGGAATCTTGCACTGGTAAGTAGATGGTGGTAGGTGAGTTAACAGTGTTTTTGTGTTAAAAAACTTAATTTTCATAAGAGCATTCTTTGTTTAGATTTTTCACAGAAAAGCAGAAGACATTGAAAATGATGCCCTTTCTCCTGAAGAACAAGAAGAATGCAAAAATTATCTGAGAAAGACCAGGGACTACCTAATAAAGATTTTAGATGACAGTGATTCCAATCTTTCAGTAACCAGGAAGGTAAGCTGCAGGCTGTTTGTACTTTCTTACTGTTGATAACTGGGTAATAAGTGTTTTTTTCGCTTTGGTTTTATATTTTGATAATTTCAGAAATACTCAGTAATATACTATTATTAATGCATAGAACAGTGTGTGTATAAATGTTTAATTAGCATTGCTTTTTCTTAGGTGTGGTGTTTTTTTTTTTTTGCGGTGTTTTTTTTAGACATGGGAATCTAGCTTTTTATTCTTACAAAAATGGTTATTGGGGAATAAAAAAGGTTTCTAAGGAAGAACATTTATTTTTGTTACCTTGGCAACATAATCAAAGCAAATACTGCAGCCTAATTCCTTGCTGTTAATGAATTTTGCAGTTAAACATTTCACTGAAATTGAAAATAGTTGCTGACACTTTCAGAGCATTTCTCCTCCTCTTTACCATTTGCTATGGACTATGTTTTTTGTTTTTTTCTTTAACTGCCAGCGCTTTAGACTGTCATGATTAACTATAGTTCTATGCAACTTTTCAAGTATTTTGTTGATTAATTCATGTTGCTGCTCTTAAATTAGAATTGATATTGTCTGGTGCATTCTAGCACCTGTGTTTCCCTGTTCAAAATCAATAACAATCAGTAGCTTATTTTGTGTCATGTGGGAAAATATTCCTAGGTTAACATTCTTCTATTACTATGGCTAATAGGGGTATTAATAGCGTAAACTTTAGAGTCAGAAGACTTTAGATTACACAGCAGTTTCAGCTGTGTTCTTACGTAAAATAAAGAGTGGTTATTATACAAAAATGAGAAAATAGAAGTACATCAGTAAGATAAAATCCTTGTATTTATTTCAGAGTTGTTTATATCTGCAAACTTGATTCATGCCTTTTGTTTTTAGTTGCCTGTGCCACTGGAGTCTGTAAAAGAGATGCTTAATTCAGTCATGCAGGAACTTGATGATTATAGTGAAGGAGGTCTACTTTATAAAAATGGTTCTTCTCGAAATGCAGATTCAGAAGTAAAACATTCTACACCGTCTCCCACCAAATACTCTCTATCACCAAGTAAAAGTTACAAGGTAAATAGAAAGAAATGAATTGCTCCATTGCAGAATATGTTTCTATTCTGAACGTTTTAAATTTTTTGTTACTTTTTTAGTATTCTCCCAAAACACCACCTCGATGGGCAGAAGATCAAAATTCTTTACTGAAAATGATCTGCCAGCAAGTAGAGGCCATTAAGGTAGTCACTTAATATCTCTAAACTGCCTCTTGTATTCCCAGATTTCTTCCTTTACCACTCCCTCATTTTGAATGACCCTTTGCCATGCTACGATAGAGTTATACATGTTGTTTTGCATACATCTACCTTGACGCTTAACCATATTTTTTCCTATGTTTTTAATTATAATTTTTTAAATTTAATTTTTAAAATTTTAATTCCAGTGTAGTTAACATAGCATTATATTAGTTTCAGGTGTATAATATAGTGATTCAATAATTCCATATATTACTCCATGCTGATTACAATAAGTATGTTCTTAATTCCTGTTACCTATTTCACCCATCCCCCCATTCACCTTCCCTCTGGTAACCATCTATCTGTTCTGTATAGTTGAGTCTGTTTTTTTTGGTTTGTCTCTTTCTCCTCCCCCTCCCCCCCCGCCCTGTTTGTTTTGTTTCTTAAATTCTACATGTGCACGAAATCCTCTGCTGTGTGTTCTTCTCTGGCTTAGTTTGTTTAGCATTATACTCTACAAATCCGTCCATGTTGTTGCAAATGGCAAGGTTTTCTTCTTTTTTATGGCTGAATAGTATCCCATGGTGTATATGCGTGTTCATATATGTATATACACTATATCTTTATCCATTCATCTATCCATCTATTCATCTATCATTGGACTCTTGGGCTCCTTTCATAATTTGGCTGTTATAAATAATGCTACAGTAAATATAGGAGTGCATATATCCCTTTGAATTAATGTCTTCATATTCTTGGGGTAAATACCAGTAGTGTGATTACTGGAACATATGATAGTTCTATTTTTAATATTTTGAGGGACTTCCATACTGTCTTCCACAGTGGCTGCACAGGTTTGCATTCTTACCAACATTGCATGAAAGTTTCTTTTTCCACATCCTTGCCAGCACTTTCTTTTGTTTTTGATTTTAGCCATTCTGACAAGTGTGAAGTGACTTTGATTTGTATTTCCCTAATGATGATTGACGTTGAACATCTTCTCATTTATCTTTTGGGCTTAACCATATTTTTGGAATTACTTGTTTCTCCTTCCTCACCAGGTGTGAATCCTTCAAAGGGACTCTTTTATAAGTAAGGTGTGACCTTACGTATAACTGGTTGGATACCTGGGCCTATTTACAGATATTTGATACTGTTTTTTAAAAAGTGACCTGTTGACTGATACCATTGTAGTTTCTTTGGAAAAAGAAATAGTTTCTTGATCACTGCCTGTTTTGTAAGGGACATTTTGTAGTTTGTGGGGTTGTGGAGGGTGTCATTTAGTTGTCTACAAACAGAGATCTGATAACTAGCTACATAGCTATCATTAGAAAGCATTATGTCTGGTGTTTGGTCTAGGCAGCAGGGTGGTATTGTGAAAACGTTTTTGGAATAAAATTTAGTTTGAATCCAACTGCTGTTACCTGCATCTTTTTTCCCCCCTTATTTTAATATATGAGCTCATATTGCTTATTATTTGTATAAGGATTGAGAATTTAAGTACAGTGCCTGGACTATATTTTATATATACATATAAAATATATTCTGAGCGGATGTCAGTTGTTTTTCCTTTCCTAGTGGGTCATTAGAACATCAACCTTGAAGAATTTGTAGTGTTTTATTACATCAGATGTGTGTAAGTGGAAAGCTAGCATTGGGAGATGGTTTGGAACATTGTGTAGCCCAGGTGGACTGAAGAGGAAAGCATTGTGGAAAGGAGGCTCTGGAAGGATGTTTGGGGCAGTACTTGTGAGGACCAAGAATATCAGAGAAGTTTAATTTGTAGGTACTTGTGTTTTTGAACAGGGGAGTGTCTTGGCTAGAACTCAACTTTAGAAACATTAGTTTAAATAAGTGTGGAATGGAAATGGAGATGAGGCCATCTAGGAGGTTATCAGTTGTTTAGGTGATAGTTAACTCTAACTCTAACCTAGAATGCATTAGGTAATGGTATTAAGGAATGAAAGAATGGAAACAAGTTTTAACAAATTAAGGATCATTTTCTTAAATCAGCACCTCATACTCAGATCTTACTGGAATATAGAAACTCTAAAAAAGCATCGAGTATTTACATTTAAAATATGTGTGTTCTAGTACTGTTTCTGGCATGAGAAAATTGCTTACAGTTGTTTTCTTTCTTCCAACAGAAAGAAATGCAGGAGTTGAAACTAAATAGCAGTAACTCAGGGTCCCCTCATCGTTGGCCTACAGAGAATTATGGACCAGATTCAGTGCCTGATGGATATCAAGGATCACAGACTTTTCATGGGGCTCCACTAACAGGTTAGTTGGCAACTGCATAATTCCAGATTTTAGTAAAATCACTGTACTTCCCCCTCCTTTACATAGATAACTTGTGAACTCACCTTGTCTATATACATTTGTTTATATACATGTTTATATATGTCTGCTTATATGTTTTTTAAGCTGTGTATAGTGTTACTGAGATTTTTATAACTCCAAGCAGAAACAAAACAAGCTTTATATGATCTTGTGTATATAAAGGCTGAAAGAATCTCTCTATACATACCTCAGAGAAGCTGAGACTGAGATAGAACTATTTCTTATAATTGTAAAATGTTACCTCATACTGTTGTGCATTAAGAGATGGCTAATTAAAACCCCCTTAGGAATTATTTTGATGATATATTTAGAAGTATGACATTCATAGGAAATCTTGTTTATTTTGAAATACAATAGTTAGTCATACAACAAAGGAAGGAGGTAGAGCTGGACAATATTGGAATTTGAAGTTGTGGCCTCTAGTGCATATTGACCTCTTGAACCATTTTGTGTGTTTCAAATGTGGAGATAAAACTTTCCTTCACGTGAGTATGTGAGCATTTGTATACGTGTGGATATTAGGCATTTACTTTAGTGTTTAGTAAACACTTAAAGAACCAGGTGTTCCTGTGGGTTGTCTATGTGCAAAAGTGCTTTGTGCATGTAATTTTATTTAATCTCAGTAACCAGAATGGTAGATACCATTATGAGCATTATGAAGCCTATTTTTATAGTTGAGGAAATGGGTTTAGAAAGGTTAGGTAATTTACCCATTATTGTACAGCCAGTTATTGGTAGAGCCAGGGTTTATTTTTATTTTTATTTATTTATGTATTTGAAATTATTTTTTTTACATTCATTTATTCTTGAGAGACAGAATGAGACAGAGCGCAAGAGGTGGAGGGGCGGAAAGAGAAGGAGACACAGAATCCGAAGCAGCTGGTAGAGCCAGAGTTTAAACTTCAGTGGTCTAACTTTAAAGCCTTTTGCCAGTATGATTATGTTGCCCACAGACAGTCAGAAATGATGATAAAAATAGGTTTCTTTTAAATGAGATAGATTTCTGAAGTAGTAGTACTTCCTCCCCCCCCACCCCCCTCACTGCTTTTAACCTAGGGAAGATTTAGAATAGTGTCTTCCACTTTAGATGAGCACATTTATGTAATGGTCCATAGGGCCGTACTGAAGGCGGCCGTACTGAAGGCAGCCTCACTATCCTTTGTGATGGTGTCTTCTAAATGGAGGCAAAATAACAGGAAAGAAATCTTTGTAAAGTCACAGTCATTAAATGTCATAAGTCATAGATAAATACATGAAATGTCAAGAGGTCAAACACTGCCCACTTAAAAAACCTGTGCACCATATAGAACCTTGCCTAGAGAATATAGTAAACTGGCTAGCCTTTTCTACGGCTTTTTGAGTGCTGTGTGGAATTGATCATTTAGCAGCTTTTGAGTCAACAATTTCCATTCCTCTGTGTATAGACGTGAAAGGTGTTATGGTTGTTAAACATAACATTCACATTGTCTCATTTTATTCTTGAAATTACCCTATGAAATATGTAGAAGCAGCACATCCTCATTTTACAGTTGAGGAAAATGGAGACCCCAAACAGCTCATGGACAATGTCACAAAGCAGCTTTGTGGCCCTACAAGATGGAGAGTTCAAGTCCCCTGTGTTTATACATGTGTTTATACATTTTGTTTTTCTTAATGAAAGTAAAAATATACCAAGATAGTCCTTGTCTTTTTAAATAAGATGATTAAAAAACAGTGATTAATAGGCTTCTAGGAAATGAAGTACTGAACTGTGTAAACTTAAAACTAACTGTACCACAAAGAGTACTATTAACATTTTGGAGCATTTCCTTCTGGTTCTTTCTCTTTGTATATGGAAGTAATTTTTAGTGATATTTTTATCATTACTGTGTTGTATGTAGATGAATCTGATTTTTAAATAGAGTTCTGAGCATTTTTCTTAAATATTTTTTGAAAATACTGTTAATGAATACAAGGTATCCCATCATGTGGAAGTACTACAAATTTTATTCCCTTATTATTTCCAGTTTGCTGTTATAAATAATGCTGTGAACACATTCTTAGGATTGTTAGGATATTTTAAAAATTCTTTTGTGTTGAGAATTGCCTTCTGGAAAAGCTATGCCAGTTTACACTCGTATCACCAGTATCTGATAGTGCCTATCTCATTGCATTCTTGCTTAGTGTTAATTATTACCATTTCTAAAAACCTTCACCAGGTTTTAAATCAAAATGGTATCAGTCTTTATTTTTTTTATACTGGGTACGTTCAACACTTTACAATCCTTTATATTTTCTGAATTATCTGTTTATTTGGTGCTTTTTTTCCATTGATTATTATTAGTAGGTTTATTAGAACTTTAATTTTTTTTGTTTACTGTTAAGAGTCACTAGTTACTGATAAAGTCACTAGTTAAATTTCAGACTTTATGATTCTTGGCTCACATGCATCAGCTTGTTCTGCTTTCTGTTTCTTTTTTCTCCCCCAGAGTGTTTCCCAAATAACCATCTTTACCAGGCAGTTCCATTAGTTTTCCAAATTCAAATGAGCTTCTTTAGCTCTTTTTTTTTTTTTTTTTTTTTACTGTTCTAATCACTATAAAGAGAAGATAAATAGACTGGCTAGTCTTTTTCAGGTCTTTTTCAGGGCTTTCTAGAATTCAGTTGTTTAGCACTTCTTGGGTCATGATTTCCATTTCTTCCATGTTAAGGCATAAATGGTCCTTAAGTTGTTTTGTTTTCTGATAAAACTTTCATAAAACAGATGAAGCAAATGATTGTGGTAGCTTTGCCATGAACATGAATGTCTTCTAGTTGTTGGTTTCCTGGTGAAACTCATACAAAACAGGTCGAGCAAATAGTTTGGACATCAGCATGAGTGCCAGTCATGATGTGCCTTTTTTTTTTTTTTTTTTTTAAAGCAAAGGAACACATTTTGTGTTACTTGTGAGATTCTTTCCATGAATTTATCAGGTGATTTTTGACTGGAACATATTCAGCTTGAGTTTATAAAACGCAGCCTTGTCATTCTGCGTATTTTTAAGGCTCACTTTAAAAACGTGGCCCTGGGGCGATCATATGTATATTTTAGTTCCTTAAATTGTTCCTGTGACTAGTGTATTCCCAATATTTCTGATGTTGAACATAGACTGTGCTTTCATATCATACCAATCTTCCTTAGAAAACAGATCATACACTTTCTTCTTGGCTCCTTTTTTGGTGCTTGTTGTGAGGCGCTTGTTCTTGTTGACCACTGTGGTGCTGCTCTCTTATTCCTCATATGTCACATTTAGGGGTTTTTCCCTAGTTTGTCATTTGGTAATCTTCTTTATGGTATGTTTTGATGTATAGAAATTTTTAAAAATCTATAGTTAATCTTTCTTTGATTTCTATTGCTTTTGTAATTTATAGTTCTTGCCTAGGTAGTCTTAACTATAGTATAGACTTTTTTAACTGTTTTCTTTCTTTTCTTTTTTTTTTTTTTTTTTTTTTTTAGTTGCAACTACTGGCCCTTCAGTATATTATAGTCAGTCACCAGCATATAATTCCCAGTATCTTCTCAGACCAGCAGCTAATGTTACTCCCACAAAGGTAACAAAGGAATAATTTATACATTTATAAATATCTCCTTTTTAATTGTTTAGGCTTCCTTCAAAGAAATTCAAGAAGTAGTTCAGCATTAAAACTTTTATGTCCCATAAGATACAGCTATTTTAAATTTCTATCCAGATACAGAATTTATGCTTCCTACTCATCTTATTTTTATGTTACAATGAGTGTGAACATTTAGAATATTTTCTAAGTGGGGGTGGGGGTGGGGGTGGTGATGATGGGTCCTTCATCATTTTGTTTTGGCGGAAATAGGACTAGAATGGCCTTGCTGAACCACTATGTGGTAAGTACTTCAGGCCTAAAGTGGCTATGTAGGTGTCAGTTAACACTCAGTATTATAACCATAGTTGAATAATAAAGCTTTGAAGACAGATGGCTTGGGTGCATTTAGACCTTGGCTTTCTTCTCACTTGTGACCTTGGGCAAGTTTTTTAATCTCTCTATGCATTAGTTGCCTCATATGTAAAATGAGGATAATAATCCCTTAATTCATAGGGTTTTTGAAGATACTAAAATGAGATACTATGTAAAGTGCTTAGAACAGTGCCCAGTTGGCACATTAGTAAATGCTTGATAAATGTTAGTCTCCATCATCATCATCATTATTGTTAACATTATTTTACACATTATTAGGAATGAAGAAATTTATTCTTTGCATTTATTGTAGAATTGGATTTTTAAGATTCTGTCATTAGTTAAGGCAATTTTTATTATATGCCAAGAAAGGAGTATAACTGTAAGTATCTTTGTAAGTAATGTTGTCTTCTCTTAATGATGTGCTACATACCCTAATGATATTTTTACCTTACAATGCTCATATTTGTGGTTTGTGAGAATTGATTTGCATCTAGTTATCTGATATTTTGTAGACAACTTACAAAAATTTTTAACTTTTTTTTTCTTCTAGGGTCCAGTTTATGGCATGAATAGGCTTCCGCCTCAACAACATATATATGCCTATTCTCAACAGATGCACACACCACCCGTCCAAAGCTCATCTGCTTGTATGTTCTCTCAAGAGATGTATGGTCCTCCATTGCGCTTTGAGTCTCCTGCAACAGGAATTCTATCACCCAGGGGTGATGATTACTTTAATTACAGTGTTCAACAAACAAGCACAAATCCACCTTTGCCAGAACCAGGTTATTTCACAAAACCCCCAGTTGCAACTCATGCTTCAAGATCTGCAGAATCTAAGGTTATAGAATTTGGAAAAACTAATTTTGTTCAGCCTGTGCCAGGTGAAGGAATAAGACCAACTTTGACAGCACCCATACATACAACACAGCCAACTCCTTTTAAATTTAACTCAAATTTCAAGTCAAATGATGGTGACTTTACCTTTTCTTCACCCCAGGTTGTGACACAGCCCCCTTCTACAGCATACAATAATAATGAAAGCCTTTTAGGTCTCCTGACCTCAGATAAGCCTTTGCAAGGAGACAGCTACAGTGGACCAAAAGCTAGTCAAACCATAGGACCTCGAAATACGTTCAATTTTGGAAGCAAAAATGTGCCTGGAATTTCATTTACTGAAAACATGGGTCCAAATCAGCAAAAGAATTCTGGTTTTCGTCGAAGTGATGACATGTTTACTTTCCACGGTCCAGGGAAATCAGTATTTGGAACACCTGCATCAGAGCTGGCCAACAAGAGTCATGAAACAGATGGAGGGAGTGCCCATGGTGATGATGATGATGACGGCCCTCACTTTGAGCCTGTGGTACCTCTTCCTGATAAGATTGAAGTAAAAACTGGTGAGGAAGATGAAGAAGAATTCTTTTGCAACCGTGCAAAATTGTTTCGTTTTGATGCAGAATCCAAAGAATGGAAGGAACGTGGAATTGGCAATGTAAAAATCCTAAGGCATAAAACATCTGGTAAAATTCGCCTTCTAATGAGACGAGAACAGGTATTGAAAATCTGTGCAAATCATTATATCAGTCCAGATATGAAACTGACACCAAATGCTGGCTCTGACAGATCTTTTGTGTGGCATGCTCTTGATTATGCAGATGAGTTGCCCAAACCAGAACAACTTGCTATTAGATTCAAAACTCCTGAGGAAGCAGCACTTTTTAAGTGCAAGTTTGAAGAGGCCCAGAGCATTTTAAAAGCCTTAGGAGCGAATGTAGCCTCAACTACAAATCAGGCTCTGAGAATTGTGAAAGAACCCACAAGTCATGATAAAGATATTTGCAAATCTGATGCTGAAAACATGAATTTTGAGTTTCAAATCACAAAGAAAGAAGGGTCTTGGTGGCATTGTAATAGCTGCTCATTAAAAAATGCTATGGCTGCTAAGAAGTGTGTGTCATGCCAGAATCTAAACCCAAACAGGAGAGAACTCCTCGGTTCACCATTAGTTGAAACTGTTCCTGCTCTTACAACTGGCCCAGAAAATACTTCAGATAGATTCGCACCAATGACTCTAAAGAAAGAAGGTCACTGGGATTGTAGCATTTGCTTAGTAAGGAATGAACCTACTGTATCTAGGTGCATTGCATGCCAGAATGCAAAGTCTGCTAACAAAAGTGGATCTTCGTTTTTTCAGCAAGCTTCCTTTAAATTTGGCCAGGGAGATCTTCCAAAGTCCGTTAACAGTGATTTCAGATCTGTTTTTTCGACGAAGGAAGGACAATGGGATTGTAGTGTGTGCTTTGTACAAAATGAAGGAAGTTCTACAAAGTGTATTGCTTGTCAGAATCCAAGAAAACAGAGTTTACCTACTTCTTCTGTTCCAGCATCTGCTTCTTTCAAGTTTGGTACTTCAGAAATAAGTAAGACACCGAAGAGTGGATTTGAGGATATATTTGCTAAGAAGGAAGGACAGTGGGATTGCAATTCCTGCTTAGTACGAAATGAAGCAAGTGCTACAATATGTGTTGCTTGTCAGAATCCAGGTAAACCGAGTCAATCCACCTCTGCTGTTCCAGCACCTGCCTCTTTTAAGTTTAGCACTTCAGAGACCAGCAAAGCTCCGAAGAGTGGATTCGAAGGAATGTTCACCAAGAAGGAAGGACAGTGGGATTGTAATATTTGCTTAGTGCGAAATGAAGCAAGTGTTGCCGTATGTGTTGCTTGCCAGAATCCAAGTAAACAAAACCAGCCTGCGTCTGCTGTTCTAGCTCCTGCCTCATCAGATACATGCAAGGCTCCAAAGAGTGGATTTGAAGGAATGTTCACCAAGAAGGAAGGACAGTGGGAATGTAGCATTTGCTCTGTGCAAAATGAGAGTTCTTCCTTGAAATGTGTGGCTTGTAATTCCTCTAAACCACCTCATAAACATATTGCAGAAGCTCCTTCAGCTTTCACATTGGGCTCAAAAACTAAGGTAAATGATTCTTCTGGAAGTCAGGTTGGAGCAGGATTTAAAAGCAATTTTTCAGAAAAAGCTTTTAAATTTGGTACTGCAGAACAAGGATTTAAATTTGGGCATGTGGATCAAGAAAGTACACCTTCATTTACATTTCAGGGTTCTAATACAGATCCTAAGTCAACTAAAGAAGGATTTAGTTTTTCTGTCCCTGTGTCCGCTGATGGGTTTAAATTTGGCATCCAGGAGCCTGGAAATCAGGAGAAGAAGAGTGAAAAGCCCTTTGAAAATGACACAGCTCTTCAGGCTCAGGATATCAGTAATCAGAAGAATGATAATGGTGTGATTTTTGGTCAAACTGGTAGTACATTTACCTTTGCAGACCTTGCAAAATCAACTTCAGGAGAAGGATTTCAGTTTGGCAAAAAAGACCCTAATTTCAAGGGATTTTCCGGTGCAGGAGAAAAATTATTCTCATCACAAAGCAGTAAAATGCCTGATAAAGCTGACACTTCTGCTGACCTTGAGAAAGATGATGATGCCTATAGGACTGAGGACAGTGATGACATCCATTTTGAACCAGTGGTTCAGATGCCTGAAAAAGTAGAACTTGTAACAGGAGAAGAAGATGAAAAAGTTCTTTATTCACAGCGGGTAAAATTATTTAGATTTGATGCTGAGATAAGTCAGTGGAAAGAAAGGGGTCTGGGGAACCTTAAAATTCTCAAGAATGAAGTCAATGGCAAGCTGCGAATGCTAATGCGAAGAGAGCAGGTACTCAAAGTGTGTGCCAACCATTGGATAACAACTACAATGAACCTGAAGCCTCTCTCTGGGTCTGATAGAGCATGGATGTGGTTAGCAAGTGATTTTTCTGATGGTGATGCCAAACTAGAACAACTGGCAGCAAAATTTAAAACACCAGAGTTGGCTGAAGAATTCAAGCAGAAATTTGAAGAATGCCAGCGACTTCTATTAGATATACCACTTCAAACTCCTCATAAACTTGTAGACACTGGCCGAGCTGCCAAGTTAATCCAAAGAGCGGAAGAAATGAAGAGTGGATTAAAAGATTTCAAAACTTTTTTGACAAATGATCAAACAAAAGTCACTGATGGAGATAATGAGAGCTCTGATGCAGGTGCTGCCAGTGCCTCTGATACAATTAACAAGCCAAACCCTGAAAACACAGGGCCCACGCTGGAGTGGGACAACTATGATTTAAGGGAAGATGCTTTAGATGATAGTGTGAGTAGCAGTTCAGTACATGCTTCTCCATTGGCAAGTAGCCCTGTGAGGAAAAATCTCTTCCGCTTTGGTGAGTCAACAACAGGATTTAACTTCAGTTTTAAATCTGCTTTGAGTCCATCTAAATCTCCTGCTAAGTTGAATCAGAGTGGGACCTCAGTTGGTACTGATGAAGAATCTGATGTTACTCAAGAAGAAGAGAGAGATGGACAGTACTTTGAACCTGTTGTACCTTTACCTGATTTAGTGGAAGTGTCCAGTGGTGAGGAAAATGAACAAGTTGTTTTTAGTCACAGAGCAAAACTTTACAGGTATGATAAAGATGTTGGTCAGTGGAAAGAAAGAGGCATTGGTGATATAAAGATTTTACAGAATTATGATAATAAGCAAGTTCGCATAGTGATGAGAAGGGACCAGGTATTAAAACTTTGTGCCAATCACAGAATAACTCCAGACATGACTTTGCAAAATATGAAAGGGACAGAACGAGTGTGGGTGTGGACTGCCTGTGATTTTGCAGATGGGGAAAGAAAAGTAGAACATCTAGCTGTTCGTTTTAAACTACAGGATGTTGCAGATTCATTTAAGAAAATCTTTGATGAAGCAAAACTAGCCCAAGAAAAAGATTCTTTGATAACCCCTCATGTTTCTCGTTCAACCACTCCCAGAGAGTCACCATGTGGCAAAATTGCTGTAGCTGTATTAGAAGAAACCACAAGGGAGAGGACAGATTTAATTCAGGGTGACGACACAGCAGATGCAACTTCAGAAGTTGGAGAAGCATCTAGCACATCTGAAACAACAACAAAAGCAGTAGTTTCTCCTCCAAAGTTTGTATTTGGTTCAGAGTCTGTTAAAAGTATTTTTAGTAGTGAAAAATCAAAACCATTTACATTTGGCAACAGTTCAGCCACTGGGTCTTTGTTTGGATTTAGTTTTAATGCACCTTTGAAAAATAACAGTAGTGAAACCAGTTCAGTAGTCCAGAGTGAATCTGAAAGAAAAGTGGAACCTAATTGCGAAGAGTCAAAGAATTCAGATAGCAAACAGTCTTCAGATGGCAAAGTCAAAAATCTCTTTGGTGCTTTTCCAAAAGAAGAGTCATCAACTAATTACACATTTAAAACACCAGAAAAAGGTAAGCACTTACTCTTTAGTATAAACAGAATTTTTCTTCGATTAATTTGTAAATATCTTGCTTGATGCATATACTCCTTGTAGGATACTAATGTTTTAGTAAAACTTGAGTCATAATAGTTTTGTGAATAGTGAAAAAATACTGGTACAGATTTTTTCTTCTCCCTAAATCTGTTTCCCTGTGTTTAAACAGCAATAGAAAGTGTGTGTCTTTTAAGTTATTTAGGAGATCTGAGTAACTGTAAGATACTTTGATCATGCTTAGCACAGAGAACAAGAACCTAATAGTAACAGTACCAAAGGTTAGTGACTTATGTACTTGAATCATGAGTATTAACTTGAGTCTGATGTTTTTTAAGTGTACATTCTTCAGTGTATTCTCTTGTCACTCAAAAAACATGGTACTGAGATGTTTATAAGTTATGTAAGGCAGCTTTGCTGCTATTATTAAAAGAGTAAAGAATGAAATTACCAGGATAAATGAATATGTAAGACAGCCAAATTGGTATAAATTGAGGGATTTTGGCTTTTTTTATATTCTAAAATCATATTCACTTTGATTCTCAAAATGTTCAAAGAATGAAATACTCTTTATTTTCTAGGATTTAATTTTAGCCTTTTTAAATCTAATCCAATGGCTTTTTGGACCAGCATCCCTTCCTCACAGCCTGAGAACAAAGGTATAGAGCTAGCATTCTCGGTATGAGATGACATCAGTTGTTTTTTTTTTTGTTTTGTTTTTTAGTTTTTTTTTTTAAGCAGCTGGTAGTCCTTAGCACAGTAACTGGCTGTATGAAATTAAGTATTTAACACACAGTGTGCATGTTAAAAAATGTGTGTTTAAACAAGTACTTTTTGACCAGAGGTGTATAACACCCTTTAATGCTTTTTTTTTTTTTTTTAATGTACTTGGATGTCATGTTTTCTCACTCTTACAAAGCATTATTTTGAGGTAGATCTTTACCTTTCACTGCTTTGTACTTCACTATTCTGTCATTTTCAGCTGTCCTTAACAAAGACTTGTGTTTTCTCTAACATTTATCTTTAGCCAGTAAGTAATGTTTCCAGTATCCAAACATGTGATGGCAGCAGCATGTATACACATGGAAAAGAGTTTTCTTTTAAGGTTATCCTTTTAGACAAGATTCAGAAAAATACCATATTTGAAAGTAGATTCCATTTTTAATCGCCACCATTAAATACTGGTATGTTATAAAAGTGCCAGTATTAGAGTGGAATAATAGAAAGTGAGGAATCTGTTGAAGACCTTCAAGAGCAAGGTTAGGGAAATGAAAACCCGTTATTAGTATCTAACAACATATCTTGAGCAACCCAAATATGTCCAGTGGTTAAAGTACTTTGTTTCTGGGGGCCCTTCAATTTTTTTTTTAAAGTTTATTTATTTTGAGAGAGAGAGAGAGAGAGAGAGAGAATCCCAAGCAGGCTCCACACTCTCAGTGTAGACCGATGTGGGGCTCAGTTTCATGAACTGAGATCATGACCTGAGCCGAAATCAAGAGTCAGGTGCTCAACCTACTGAGCCACCCAGGTGCCCCTCTTTTTTGTTGTTTATTTATTTAAATTTATTTATTTTTGAGAGAGAGAGAAAGAGAAAGAAAGGGTAAGAGAAAGAGTGTTCTCAGGGGTGAGTGGGGGAGGGGCAGAGAAAGCGAGGGAGACATGGAATCTGAAACAGGCTCCAGGCTCCGAGCTATCAGCACAGAGCCCAACGTGGGGCTCAGACTCTGAAAAGGTGAGATCATGACCTAGGATGAAGTTGGATGCTTAACCAACTGAGCCACCCAGGTGCCCCTTAATGTTTATTTATTTGAGAGAGAGAGAATGTATGTGCATCATTGGTGGAGCGGCAGAGAAAGAGGCTGAGAGAGAGAATCTTAAGCAGGCTCCATGCTTTCAGCGCAGAGCCTAATGTGGGGCTTGACTCATGAACCATGAAGTAGATCATGACCAAAGCTGAAATCAAGAGTTGGGCCCAACTGAGCTACTCAGGCACCCCACAGTTTTAAGTATACCAAACACGTTACTAGATAAAGCAGCTCTTAAGTTTCATTCTTAAGGATGTATTCTTTGAGAAATTAATGAAAAGTATGGGCTTTTTCCTGTAAATGACATATACTTGCATGCACAGTCTGTAGGACCTGGATTAATCCTTGGCCTAAGAGCAAATTTACCAGTATACTACTGCAGGATAGAAAGCTTTATTCTGTTTCAAGTCCAAGAATGTCATAGTCCTAAAGGACCTTAGAGATGGAGGCTTCAGACATGAGGAAACTGAGACCCAGCGGGATATCTAAAAAGCCCAAATTGTCTTTACCAGTTAATAATAGAATTGGAATAAGATTCTGTATCTTACGTTATTGTAATTGATACTGTGTTTTTTCTAATTAAGAAGAGTGAAAGGCAAGTTTAACATTGTAATAGGGCTCTAGTTCTCTAGGTCAGGTTAAATATGACCTGTGTATATAATTTAGAATTTTCTAATATCCACATTAAAAAATAGAATAAAAAGCAGGTTAAAAAAAAGCAGATGAAGTTAATTTTAATAGGCTATTCAGTTACACTATATCTGAAATACCATTTCAAGTTCAATCAGCATAAAAAATTTGAGATTATTTCACATTCTTTTTTTTTTTTTTCTTTTTTGTACTAAGTCTTCAGAAGCCAGTGTGTATTGTTCTAACTTGGAGCACAACTCAGTTTGGACTGGCCACATTTCAAGTGTTTAATAGCCACATGTGGCTAGGCTACCATATCAGACAGTCCCAGTTGATACATAGCATGCTTCATGATTTGCTTTACCTATTCCTTTTGCTAAATACTCTTCTTTATAGACCAGAATATATTGTATGAAAAATCCCTTTTTTCTTCATTTTTTTTTGCTTTTTGTTGTTACTATTTTTCAGCTATAAAAATTGTGTTAGTTTCTTACAGAATTACTTATCCCTAAGGTAACTGTATTAATTTAGTTTTATCTATTATCATGCTTGGAAATACACAAAGATGGATGTAACTCTGATCATGTGCTATCCTTGGCAATTGTTAACTTTCCTTCTAGGAACTAATCAAGATTAGCTTTTGCATTATTTTCATATTATACTAATCTTTGCTCATGATTTATGTAAGTTTTTTCAGTTGTTGCAAGTGCATGGATATTTTGTTCAACTATTATTTAGTATGCCAAATATGGTAATGGCAGCATTATTTAAATACCTTTTAAAATTATAGCCATTAATAGTTCTTTTTCAATGATCAGTAAGTAAAACCAGTCTTTTGGTTTTAATAGATTCTATGTTCACTAAGAGTTTTTGATGGAATGTTAAATCAGGCTTCTAATTCTCTACAGAGCTCTGTTCACATCAAAATTTATGTGTTTAAAGATAATTTGCGTGGTTTAATTTTCAGGTAGTATTGATGTTAATACCTACTTAACACCTGGTCTTTTAAAAATTTTTTGACTTGTTTTATAGCAAAAGAGAAGGCAGAGCCTGAAGATTCTCCCTCAGATGACGATGTTCTCATTGTATATGAGTTAACCCCGACCCCTGAGCAAAAAGCTCTTGCAAGCAAACTTAAACTTCCTCCAACTTTCTTCTGCTATAAGAATAAACCAGATTATATTAGTGAAGAAGAAGAGGATGGTAAATCTTTCGTTATTTTAAAAGCATTCTGTTCATGCTAATCTTAGTAATTAGAGGGATGTTTAAGTTGTTTGAAGCCTACCTCTTAAAAGCCCATCACTCCTGTCCTTATAGGTAGATGTTTATTCTCAGTGTATGTGTAAATAGTAAGTGGATGTAATGATTGAAACAACTGCATTTATTAAGGAATTTTTGGATGCTACTATGAGCAGAGAAGGCATTTTGAGAGAATGGAAAGTAATCCTAATTTCCCTATAGACTTAGAGGGATGAGAGAGTGATGAGGCAGATAAGGGTCTGATTATGGAAAACTTTGTGAGCCACTTCAGAGTTTTTCAGCAGGGGAGTTACCATGTTCAAAAAGAGTTTCAATAGGACCAATTGAGTTAGTGATGTAGAGAATCAGGTTGTGGGTCATGGAGATAGGAACATGAGCTAAAATGATGGTAGAGCAGCTCAAACAGAGGAGAGCCTGAATGAAATTTCTGTGGTGATAGGAGAGGCATTAGGAACATAGAATTGGCGAAATTGGGTGCTCTTTCGATATGGGGAGTAAGGGAAAGTATGAAATTGGAGGATAATTTCTAGATTTCTGGCTAGGAAAATTCCTAAAACTTACTAGAAATTCTTTTTGTTTAATAAAATCAATTATACTTTAAGATGAAGATTTTGAAACAGCTGTCAAGAAACTTAATGGAAAACTATATTTGGATGACCCAGAAAAATCTAGACCGTTAGAAGAAAAGCTAACAGGTATGTTAAATTAAAATTACTAGTTAAAATGTTTTTTAAAAATCTTCTGTTTTTAAAGGAATCTTTGGGGCGCCTGGGTGCCTCAGTTGGTTGAAGGTCCAACTTCAGTTCAGCTCATGATCTCAGTTCATGAGTTCAAGCCCTGTATCGGGCTCACCACTGTCGGCACAGAGCCCACTTGGAATCCTTTGTCTTCCTCTCTCTCTGGCCCTCTCCTGCTCACGCTCTCTCTAAGACGAATAAACATAAAAAATATAAATAAAAGGAATCTTCTAATCTGATCATTTTTATGATTATCAGTTTTACTTACATGATATGCCTGTGGCAATTTAAATATCTAAAAATAATAAGAAGTGTAAAATATTGTTTTCCTGGTGATCCTTATTCTCCATTAGCATTCATTGGTATTACTATCTGGGTCTGTAATCTGTAGATTATATTGACTATTTTTGGAGAGTAGTTGGATTTCTAACTTTCTTTTGCATGTGTTGTATGGGATTTTCAGATACTGAAAAAGAATGTGTTATTGTTTGGGAAAAGAAACCAACAGTTGAAGAGAAGGCAAAAGCAGATACATTAAAGCTTCCACCTACATTTTTTTGTGGAGTCTGCAGTGATACTGATGAGGACAATGGAAATGGGGAAGACTTTCAATCAGAGTTTCAAAAAGTTCAGGACTCTCAAGTAAGAGCATCTCCATTGTTTTCCTTTGGTTGAGTTGCCATTGTTGATGCAGTAGATTAGAATGTTCTTACCAAATGGTAATAATTGTGTTGTAGCTAGCAAATAGATTAGGCATCTACCAATCAGCTTTGGCAGAGAAGGAAGAATTTTGTTCTACAGAGAAGACTGTAAAGGGTCCCCCCTTGGGTATATGTTGGATTTTTGTGGGGATGGGAGAGATGGACTGTGCAGATATCTCTAAGAATGTTTATCACAATACCAAGAATGATATTAAATAGTTCATATTTCGATTCTCTGGTGGGCAGAGTGGATAGAAAGTGGCATTTGAGACTGGGCCTATACCTTGCTTTGTCAATTTTATGATTTGATTACTTAAAGAAATTTTTTTTAAACGTTTATTTATTTTTGAGAGAGAGAGTGAGAGACAGCACAAGCAGGGGATGGGTAGAGAGAGAAGCGGACATGGAATCCAAAGCAGGCTCCAGGCTCTGAGCTGTCAGTACAGAGCTCGGTGCAGGGCTCAACCCAAAAGCAGCGTGATCATGACCTGAGCCGAAGTTGGAGGCTTAATCACTGAGCCACCCAGGTGCCCCTTGATTTGATTACTTTCTTAGCTTAATAGTAGTGATAATTTTAATAGGTATTTTAATTTGTATTCCACATAAACTAGAAGACAGAGTCCCTGTCTGGTTAATTGTTCACAATCTAACATTGACACGTATTCAGAATGTTCCTTGCTCCCTCAAGTAACACTGTTTTTTGTTTGTTGGTGTTTATTGTTAGGTGATTAAAATGAAGTAGAGTCGTGGAATTAGTTATGAATATGGTGGTTTTTTAAAGGATATATGGCTAGAGAGAGATGTGGTGTAACACATGATCTGAGTCTGTAAGAAATTTTTTTGCTCTTCATTGTCTGATTCCGAGGAGTCTAGCTGGCCACCCAGGATATGTAGGTTTAAAGTTAATCCATCAATACACATACAATTAATTACCATCAGCTGCTGTAGTGATAATCCCGTTCTCATTTATAACTGAATAGATTTGTGGAAATCTCAATTTTTGCAGCAGTGGCCTCACTGAATGTTCAATCTAAAATGTATTTCAAATCACTCAACAGTTTTCCTGGACTTACTGGAAGTACACAGTATTTAATAGTTGTGACGCTAATTGCTAGCTGCTAGAGGCTTTATCATGTAGTTAGTTTTTCAGCAAATACAGTAGTCATATTAATATAAATTTGGATTATGCAAATTTAACCAGTATGACTTAAACATGGCCTCTTATGTACAAAACTTAAAATTAATTAAAGTTATTGATTTAAAATTTATTTTAAAACTTAAGGGAAACCTGGGTGGCTCAGTCGGCTAAGCATCTGACTTTGGCTCATGTCTTGATCTCATGGTTTGTGAGTTTGGGCCCTGTGCTGATAGTCTAGAGCTTAGAGCCTGCTTGGAATTCTCTCTTTCCCTCCCCCCGACCCCACTCACACTTTCTCTCTCTCAAAAAGAAGTAAATAAAGTTAAAAATAAAAAACCTTAAAAATAAAACTGAAAAATAATTTCAGCGCTGATGCACATACTGAATTATTCGTCATTTATTCTTATTTTCCACCTTGTGGTGCCACTTAAGCTAGCACACAAGGACTTGGTGTCTTTTGTCTGTACTTTGTGAACCATGCTGTTTATAGGAGTTGAAATATCTTATTTGAGGTGACTCGTGTTATTTTAAAACATTCATTATTGTCATAACTTAATAAAATCTTATAACACTATCACAATGTTCATTAAAAAGCAGTACTAGTGGCTGTCTAAAAATACTTTTGGTACTAAAGTTAAATGTGATAAATCTTTATAAAAGTTGAAAAAAATGGCACAAATAAATTATAAAAATTTCAAGAAAAGGAGGGATCCTTTGTTACACAGAGATTAAATAGAAATATATGCTCTAATGGATGTAAATTTGTACTCTCTCAGAATGCATTGTTCCTGCTTTGACACTCAGACTAATTCAGCTTGCATCCTTTGTATAAAATGGCTATGTGTTTACTATGAGGTAGCACTGTGCTGATGATTGATGATTTTGTTCAATACAAAACAGAAGTAATTTGATTTGTCTGTGTGGAGTTTTCCATTCAAGGACCATAAGGCATTAGCAGCTGAATTAAAACACTTCCTCTCACCCAAGTAATTCTAGCCTACTTTTTTGGGGTAACATTTATTGTGATATAATTCACATATTGTGCAATTCAGCCATTTTTTTTATAGGGTTACCACAGTGAATTTTCAACAGTTTCACTACCCCAAGAAGAAAACCTCGAACCTCTAGCAGTCACCGCCCTTCCCCATTTTGCCCTAGCTCCTCCAGTGCTGGAAACTACTACTACTGATGGACTTTCTGTCTCTATAGGTTTGCCTATTTTGGACATTTCATATAAATAAGTCATGATAATATGTGGCCTTTTGTATCTGGTTTCTTTCACTTAATGTTTTCAAGGTATAGCTATATTGTAGTGTATATCTGCATTTTATTAAATTTAATGGCTGAGTAATATTCTGTTGTATGGATATATTACATTTAATTTACCCATTCATCTGTTGATGGACATTTGGGTTGTTTTTACTTTTTGGCTATTATGAATAATACTACTATGATAGCCTAAAACATTTGACACAAACATAGAGTGATTTATCTTTTCCTTGTGTTTTGGTACATGATAAAATAAGGACTTTTTTTTCATTTGTAGTATTTTTTTATTTTTTATTTTTTATTTTTTTTTTATTTTATTTTATTTTTTTTAATGTTTTATTTATTTCTAGGAGAGAGAAAGAGACAGCATGAGCAGGGGAGGGTCAGAGAGAGAGGGAGTCACAGACTGAAACAGGCTCCAGGCTCCGAGCTGGCAGTCAGCACACACCCCGACGCGGGGCTCGAACCCACGAACCGCGAGATCATGACCTGAGCGAAAGTCGGACGCTTAACCGACTAAGCCACCCAGGCGCCCCTGTAGTATTTTTTTAAATAGGAGTAAAATTCACTTTTTGTTGTGTGTATGTATGTGTCTATTTTCTAGGAGTTCTTCTGTATGTCTGAATTCTTGTAATTCCCACCACCGACAGGATGTGGAACAATTCCAACACCCCTCAAAATTTCCTTCATATTGTTCCTTTGTATTCAGAACCTCCTCTGCCCATATTTTTTGGCAACTCCTGATATGTCCTCTGTTTCTATATTTTTGCCTTTTCCAGACTAACATATGAATGGAATCCTACAGTATGTAATCTTTGATACTGGCCTTTTTCACTCAGCATAATGCCCTTGAGGGATCTGTCCCAAGTTATTGTGTGTAGTAATAGTTTGTTGCTATCTACCACTAAGTAGTATTCTATTGTGTAGATGTACCACGGTTTATTCATTGATCCATTGAAAGTCATTTCCAATTTATTTTGCTCTTTTTCTAGTTTCCTAAAGTGGAAGTTTTTAATTACTGATTTAAGACCATTCTTCATTTCTACTATAAATATTTAATGCTATAAGCTTCTTTCTAGGAACTGTTCAGCTTCAATCAACAAGTTTTACCGTATAGTATTTTTGCTTTCATTCAGTTAAAATATTTATTTTCCTTGAGATACTCTTTTTGATATATGTGTTAGTATGTTGCTTCCAAATAGTTGGTAATTTTCCAAATATCATTCAGTTATTGATTTCTAGTTTAATTCCATTACTGTCTTTGAATATATTTTGAGTGATTTTAGTTTTTAGAAGCTTAATGAAGGCTGTCTTGGTGATTATTGTGCACTTGAGAAGAATGTGCAATCTGCTCTTTTGGCATAGAGTGTTCTATAAATGCTTCCTTATTCTTTTGTTTATTGAGGGGACTGTTGCTAGTAATAATTATAGATTTGTCTGTTTCTCCTATCAATTTTTGCTTAATATACTTTGTTAGAGAGTGTCCCCTCTGCTTCTATTTCCTGGGAGACATTGTAGGAATTGCTATTATTTCTTTCTTAAATGTTTGATAGAATTCACTACTGAAACCATTTGACCTGGAAGGATATTAGTAATATATTTTCTTTAATAGATAATATGCCTATTCAAGGTTATCTGCTTCTTCTTGTGTGAGGTTGGTAGGTTTTGTCTTTCAAGGAATTGGTCCATTTCATCTGAGTTCTTGAATTTGTGGGCATAACACTATTCATGAAATACATTAAAATTTATTACCCTTTTAATATCCATGAATTAAAAGTGAGTAGTGATGGCTCTTGTTTCATTTCTAGTATTAATAATTTGAGTTTCTTTCTTGTTTTCTTGGTTAGCCTCCTAGAAGTTTATTGATTTTTATTGACTTTTCCAAAAAGGTCAATTTTCTTCACTTTTTTCCTCTATTAATTTCCTATTTTATTTATTTCTGCTCTACTTTTCATTATTTCTTCTCCTTTATTTAGGTTTATATTGCTTTTCTTTTTCTATTCTTAAGTTGGAAGTTTATTGATTTTTAGATTTTATTTTAATCATTCAGTACTGTAAAGTTTCCCTTCCTTGTTTTTGTTACGTTCTAGATGTTTTGATAAGTTATAGCTTCATATTTATTTTTTTATTTTTTAAACGTTTTTATTTAGTTTTGAGACACAGAGAGAGAACATGAGTGGGGAATGGGCAGACAGAGAGGGAGACATAGAATCCAAATCAGGCTGTGCTGACAGCTCAGAGCCTGGCCTGGGGCTCGAACTCATGGAAGCATGACCTGAGCTGAAGTCATATTTTTTTAGTTAAAAAGTATGTTGTTTAATCTCTAAATATTTGAGATTTTTTCAACTATATTTCTGGTAATGATTTCTAGTTTAATTCCATTGTGGACTGAGAATATACTTTGTATGACTTTTGTTATTTTAATTTGTTGAGGTGTGTTTTATGGGCCAGAATGGTCTTTCTTGGTAAATGTTCTATGTGAGCTTTCTGTTACTGTATTTTTCAGTTGTAAAATTTCCACTTGATCCTTTTATGCCTCCATTTTTTTTTCTGCTGAGAAGTTCTTATCTTTTCATTTGTCTTAAGAGTATTTGTCCTTACATCCTAGAGCATTGTTATAAGAGCTTCTTTAAAAAATTTTTTCTGATTGTTCAACACATGGATCATTTCATAAAGTCTCCCACCTCCTGCCAAGAAGAGCTTGGGACCGTTTTCCATCTCTGTCATTGGCAGCTTCAGTTTTTGGGCTCCTCTAGCATCTAGGCTGGAATATAGATTTATGGGCAGGAAATACCCCACTTGGTTCTCACCATTGAATTATCCCTAATGTCTTGAAGTTTTTAATCCTGCTTTCATCCACCTTTCAGAGGCTTTTTATACTTGACTTAACTGTTTCAGTCCAGTTCAGTTGTAGGTATTGGGAAAGATAAGTTGGAGTGTGGAATGGGAGAGATAAGGTGAAGTGTGCTTATTATTCTATTTTGTCAAGAACTACCAAGTCCTCAGTTCCTTTCAAAATAGAGTATGGGGATGCCTGGGTGGCTCAGTCAGTTAAGGGTCTGATTCTTGATAGTGGCTTAGGTCATGATATCACGGTCAGGGGATCGAGCCCTGTGTCAGGCTCCGTGCTGAGCATGGAGCCTGCTTGGGATTCGCTCTCTCCCTCTCCTGCCCCTACCTTGCTCATGCATGTGCATTATCACTCTCTTTAAAAATAAACAAATAAAAACTTTAAAAAAGAAATCCTTTTTGTCAATCAGTATTTAATGGCATAGTTATTTGTTACTTCCTCTTTGCAGAAATCCCAGAATGAGGAAATAACTAGCCCGGTGGACAGTGTGTATACAGGTGGGACTAAAGTGACTGTACCATTTTTAAGTAAATCTGAAGAACCTGATTTTATTACCAAATCTGTTAGTTCACCACCAATTTCTTCTGGAACTGTGGACAAACCTGTAGATTTGTCTACTAGAAAGGAAAATGATGCAGATTCTACAAGCCAAGGTAAAATTTGATAAAATGTTTACAAAAACCTTCTAGGGCATGCATTGCATAATGTACACCTGTATGTTTGAGAAAATAGACTTAAATGTTAATCCTGAAAACAATTTTCCCTTAAAACAAATTCTGAGATGTATAAAGAAGCATGAGATATTTCTAATAATAACCAGAAAATCATACTACCTTGCTAACGAAGATAATAAACATGTATTTTTATTGTTAGAGTTGTAGTTATTAAGGAATTATGAAGCACTGTGACTGACCTATCTACCTGAAAATAAATGACAGTAGTTTGCTTACATCAAAATTTTCTTTGTCATAATCATTTCATTTGAATATTGTTTGAATTATATTATCACTGGAGTATATTAAAATTTATATATGACGTAATTGTAGATAGTACAATAGGGTTGTTAAATTTTTATGATACTTAAATGTCTTTTATTCTGCCTGTTTCATTAAATGAATCAGTTACAGTAACTCATGTTTGATATGCTTTCCTCTTTTTTTCATTTCCATTGATTTTAGAAGAGGGGAATCTTTTAAAATTTTATCTTTTCATAATTGCTTATCTATATTATCTAACATATTTCAGAAATAGTCTTGAATGATGTACAATTACTACATTTATAGACACTTGAGAGTCTTCATGTGCTAGAAGAGGAAGTAACTTCAGACCTAAAACCTTTTCTTTCTATTTTCTCTTTGTTTCAAATTTTTACTTAAATTCTAGTCCATTAGTCCATAGTGTAGTATTGATTCTAGGAGTAGAATTTAGTGATTTATCACTTACATATAATACCCAGTGCTCGTCACAAGTGCCCTCCTTAGTACCCTTCACCCGTTTAGCCCATCCCCTGCCCACCTCCCCTCCATCAACTCATTTCTCTGTAGTGGAGGAAGAGTCCCTTATGGTTTACTTTCCTTTCTCTGTTTCTTTGTTTTTCCCTTTCCCTATGATCACCTGTTTTGTTTCTTTAATTTCACATATCGGTGAAATCATATGGTATTTTTCTTTCTCTCACTGTCTTATTTTGCTTTGCATAATACACTCTAGCTCCATCCATGTCATTGCAAATGGCAAGATTTCATTCATTTTGATCAGACCTAAAATCTCGTATGTTTTCAGATGATGAAAATAAGCCTTAGGACTTAAAGAGATCATGTAGCTACACAATGTCAGAATTAAGACCCCCAAACTCCTGGTGACCAAAAATAAATATTTGTGAGCTTATTATTTATATTTAGCATAGAGAACACAAACATTCTTTATGCAGATCATTCCTAAAACCCTACTTGTGAATGAATGTTAATTTTAGATTATAGAAGACTATAAAGAAGAAGCTTTATCGTTCTATTGTTGGCTTAGTATAGATCTACATCTCGTTTTTTAAAAAGATTTTTATCATGCTTTTGGTGTATCATTCAATGAGAATTGTACCTGTAAACTTAATAATACTGTAGTTCAGAATTCGGTATATTTTGTAACTTTTCTTTGGAGAAATAACCAGAAGACAAATGTTGCATACCCCACACCTGACCCTCTTGGTAGTATAGATCTACCCGCATTCTGTCTGGATCCTGGGAAAAGCTTTGATATTCGTATATATTAAATGAAATATTAAATTATTCTTTTCCTTTTGCCAGTGGAAAGCAAAACAGTTTCATTTGGATTTGGAAGTAGCACAGGGCTGTCATTTGCAGACTTGGCTTCCAGTAATTCTGGGGATTTTGCTTTTGGTTCTAAAGGTAAGATCAGGAGGAGAGATTTTAATGATCATGTTATAGAATCAAGCACAAACTGAAAGAACTCGTCCTTTGCCACAGTGTTGTAACTAAGATGGACATTTCTTCCCTCTTCTCTACCCTCTAGTTTAGTGTTTTAATAAGGAAAGGCTCTATATTTCACTATTACTTTTGACATTTATTAATATAACTGTAAGGATTTTCTCTTAATTCAGTATAAATTCTGTTCAGTCTTCCCCATCCTGAAATATAGACCCACTTTTCCAGTTTTGGAATTACCTTGATTTTGGTGCATTGTTCTTTTAATTATACTTTTAGATTTGGTTTGTTAATATTTTGTGATTTGTACATCTGTATTTTTTAAGGAGATGATTTTATAATTTTCTATTTTTCCAGTTTCCTTGATCAGATTTGAATATATGGGTTGTGCTAATTTATCGTAATAAGTCTATAATTGGTAATGTCTCCCATCTTTTTTGGTGGTTTTTCTATTTTTAGTCCATATTGGTGTATCATTTGCAGAAAATAATACATTTCTTGATTGTTTCAAGTTTATTGGCGTATTATTTTCTCATTCTTATAATGTCTTTTACATATTAGATTATAGTATCACGTAAACCGTTCTTAAACAAGATGCTTGATTTGTGAATAAATTTTACTGAAGATACATGAAGATACATGATTTATCTAATTCAGAATAGCACTCTTTTCCTCTCACATGCTTACACTGGTTTCCAGCATTCACCACTCAATGGGAACACATACAAAACATTTGGAAATTTATGAAGCCTGATGCAGGCTTCAGGCTCTGAGCTATCAGCATAAAGCCTGATGTGAGGCTCAAACCCACGAACCATGAGATCATGACCTGAGCCAAAGTCAATGCTTAACTGACTGAACCACCCAGGTGCCCCTCTGATCTTAAACTTTTTGTTTTGGCTGTTTTTAAGCTCTGGGGAATCTTTTTTCTCTTCTCTTGCATATGTAGTGATTCCTTTTTATTTTAACCTGTTCATTTTTTGTTGTCATTTTTAAAAATTCATTTTCTTCCAAAATTTCTATTCACATAGGTCTATCAATCATTCTGTGTCTGTTGTGTAATATTTAATATGGAAACTAAGAATAATAAGTTCCTATTTAGGAGTGCCTGTCTTTGTCAATGATCACTATTTTATCATGTTTCCTTCAGATTTTGTAATGTTTTCATTAAGCCTGGAAACATAGTGGAAGCCTTTTAGGTATTCTTACCTAAAACTGTTACTGTGAAATTGATACTGATTATTGACATGCATATCTTTATACTAGTTACTGTAAAATTCTTTCTCCTGGTCCTTTCAGATCAGTGGTTTTCAACTCTTGACTTCATACTCAATTTTCCTGGGAGATGTGTTTTTTTGTTTTGTTTTGTTTTGTTTTTTTAACGTCTGTTACATTGGGCTTTCTGGGCATGATAGCCCAGGCATTGGTCTTTTACAAAAGCTCCTGTGTGATTCTAACAATGCACTCAGCATTAAGAATCATTGCTTTAGAGGAATTTTGAAAAATTTTCCCCATATCTCTCAATGGTTTTGGGGTAATTAAAATTTTTTCTCTCCTTGGGACTTCCTGAACCAGTTATTTTTGAGCCCCAAACCTATCTCATTCTAGATCCATGGTTATTATTCTAAGAAAGTCCCCACACAATCTGAGGTTGTGCTTTTCTAGTTTTCAGAGCATTCTTTTGCAGTATTTAAGTTTGGGGTTTTTTTTCCTGTTTTTTTTTCTCATTAAGTCTGGCTTAGATGGGGTTACTGTTAGAGATATTTTGTGCTTTTTTAAAGTTGCTGAGTTACTTTTTAAACTATCTGTGTTATTTTTGCATTCTTAAAAGTTTTTAGTACTGGATGTAGAATTTTCAAAGGTGATTTTATCAACAAGTGATGAAAAGTTAAGAGGTGTTTCTATACTCTAAGGTAGGCTGAGTCATCTCTCTTTAGATGGTGATGAAGAAGTAATTTTCATCTTCTCCAGAGTGTGAGGGAGAGTAATAGTCTTTTGCTCTGCATGGGAACCAGGGAGGTCGTCAGCCCCAGCAGGCTAGTATACCTTAAGGATAATTGAGAGTCCATGAGCTTCTCCTAGTGCTACCATCTACCACCTGGCCAAGAAATCTAAGCTGCAACTCTTGTTACTTCAGGAAGAAGTTGAGGTAGAAATGTTTATAAACATGTGTTTTGGCTACTTTGGAAGTAGCACATTTGACACCTTTGAGAGAGGATATTTTTAGATTCAAAAGTTACTCTTCTCATGTGATAAAAATGTTTTATGAAATAACCTATCTTTGATGCCGAGCTAAGTGTTCAGAGATCCAAGGTATGCTCTTTTAAAACCGTGCTTCATTACTGAAAATTCTTGTGTAGCTTAGTATCATGAAAGTTAAAACCGTGCTTCATTACTGAAAATTCTTGTGTAGCTTAGTATCATGAAATTTGCCTAAAGCTGTGATGATCTTAATCTTTGTATCTCAAAGCATAAACAGTACTAAAGGTACTGTTTATGTACCGGGGTTGAACTTGGTTGGAGTAATTTTCACCATGTTTACTAAAAGTATATGTCATATCATTAGAAATGATAGGGATTCATAAAGTAATGGGGGGGTTAATAGTTTATAAAATTAGATGCCACTGTTTAAATATCCTAATTTATTCATCAGATAAAAATTTCCAGTGGGCAAATACTGGAGCAGCTGTGTTCGGAACACAGTCAACTAGTAAAGTTGGCGAAGATGAAGATGGTAGTGATGAAGAGGTAGTTCACAATGAAGATATCCATTTTGAACCAATAGTGTCATTACCAGAGGTAAATATTAAAGAGTGGAATTCTTACTAATAAGGTCACATTTTAAAACTTGACATAGCCTAGCTTTGTTTTCTAGAACTAGCTTTGTTTACGTTTCTTCAGAATATTTACAGTTTTAAATGGAAACTCTTTATTATTATATATATGTAAATTCTACATGAAATTGTTGGGAAGAACTAAATTTTTCATGTATCTTCAGAATATCACATTTGCTTTCATAACATAATTCTGGTGGTAAAATACTGTCTAATTTCCTGCTTGCCAAAAATCCTTTCAGTAAAAAGTAAACCACATTTTCTGGACAGAAATGTTGTTTTAGGCAACTTTGTCAGTTTTCAACCAGAGTCAGTGGTTAATATTTCTCTTGAAGAACACTTTTTGAAACCTTTATTGTCCTATAAAAGAATGTATTTACTTTCCAAAAGGAGGAAGAATCCTCCATAAGAGAAAAATACTTAATGATGATCAGGTCCTTACTGCTTAATCCAAATCAGATGTATTCCTAGCCCTTGGATATTACCATTTATCTTGATAACTGTAGTTCAAATTCTGTTAATGCCATTACAAAGACAATGTCATGAGGAATTTGGATGTTTGGAATTTGTCTTGGAATATGTTAAAAGCAGGTGCTTATTTATCAACTGTCATAGGTAGAAGTAAAATCTGGAGAAGAAGATGAAGAAATTTTATTTAAAGAGAGAGCCAAACTTTATAGATGGGATCGAGATGTCAGTCAGTGGAAGGAGCGTGGTGTTGGAGATATAAAGATACTGTGGCATACAATGAAGAATTACTATCGGATCCTAATGAGAAGAGACCAGGTTTTTAAAGTGTGTGCAAACCATGTTATCACCAAAACAATGGAATTAAAACCCTTGAATGTTTCAAACAATGCTTTAGTTTGGACTGCCTCAGATTATGCTGGTGAGTTCTACATTCAAGTGCTACTTCTCACTTTTTGAACATTTTTTGTTTTTAAGTTTATTTGAGTGAGGGGGAGAGCATAAGTGGGTGAGGGGCAGAGAGAGAGGGAGAGAAAGAAAATCCCAAGCATTCTCTGCACTGTTAGCGTGGAGCCCGATGTGGGGCTCAAACTCAATGAACTGTGAGATCGTGACAGCTGAAACCAAGAGTCAAAGGCTTAACTAACTGAGCCACTCAGGTACCCCCCACTTTTTGAACTTTATAAAATACATAACAAGTACATAAGATAATTTTTTTAATTTAAAATTTTTTAAATTTTTTACAAATATTTGTTTATTGTTGTTTATTGTCAACTTGGTTTCCATATAACACCCAGTGCTCATCCCAGCAAGTGCCCTCCTCCATGCACGTCTCCCCCCTCCCTCCCAAACCCATCAGTCTTCAGTTTGTTCTCAGTATTCAAGAGTCTTTCATGGTTTGCCTCTCTCCCTCTCCCCCACAACTTCCCCCATTCTTCTCCCCCTTGGTCCTCCGTTAAGTTCCTCCTAATCCTCCTATACGTGCAATCATATGGTATTTGTCTTTCTCTGCCGGACTTATTTCGCTCAGCATAACACCCTCAAGGTCCATCCATATTGCTACACATGGCCAGATTTCATTGTTTCTCATTGCCATGTAGTATTCCATGGTATAGATAAACCACATCTTCTTGATTCATTTGTAACAAGTACATAAGATAATTTTTAACAGTGATTTTATTATTAAGGTCACTCTGTTGTTTTGTTGTTGTTTAACAGATGGAGAAGCCAAAGTGGAACAGCTTGCAGTGAGATTTAAAACTAAAGAAATGGCTGAGTCTTTTAAGAAAAAATTTGAAGAATGTCAACAGAATTTATTGAAACTCCAAAAAGGACAAGTGTCACTGACAGCAGAGTTATCAAAGGAGACAAATCCTGTGGTGTTTTTTGATGTTTGTGCAGATGATGAACCCCTTGGACGTATAACCATGGAATTATTTTCAAACATTGTTCCTCTTACTGCTGAGAACTTCAGAGTACTCTGCACTGGAGAGAAAGGCTTTGGCTTTAAAAACTCCATTTTTCACAGAGTAATTCCAGATTTTGTTTGCCATGTAAGTATTTAATTGTATGTATGTCCCAATTGAAGTCTAGAAAAGTAAACCACGCTAACTTAGGAAATTGAATATTTCTCTTAAGAAATTTTCTTAAGATTTTTTTAGCTTTTTGGTACATTAGTTGTTGTCACTACCCAATTTTCTGTCCCCACAGAAACTTCCAACCTGAAATGGTTCAAATTTCTAATATCTTGAAACCTGCTCGAAATTGAGGATGGGAAAAGACCTTTTCATTTTTGTCTTTCAAATTTTCTTATTTTTAAGAACTGTATTTCTTCATTTTCAAACGACATTCTCAAGGAAGCTGGGGGTTTAGGCCTTACCTTGTAGTGGTGGTTTTGTGTATATTTTAATATTTTATTCAGGATTCCTATTAATTGATATCTTTTTTCAGGGGGGAGATATCACCAAACATGATGGAACAGGAGGACGGTCCATCTATGGAGATAAATTTGAAGATGAAAATTTTGATGTGAAACATACTGGGCCTGGATTACTATCAATGGCCAGTCGAGGCCGGGATACCAATAATTCTCAATTTTTTATAATACTGAGAAAAGCAGAATGTTTGGACTTTAAGCATGTAGTATTTGGGTTTGTTAAGGATGGCATGGATACTGTGAAAAAGATCGAATCATTTGGCTCTCCTCAAGGGTCTGTTAGTCGAAGAATTAGTATCACAGAATGTGGACAGATATAAAATCATTGTTTTTCATAGTAAGTTTTACCTGAATAAACAGTTGAAGCTTAGCTGTTATGACAATATGGTAATTATGTTCAGCTTTTGAAAATGGACATTTCCAATGTATAAATGTAAAATTGCAGCTTATAGCTGTTGTCACTTTTTAATGTGTTATAATTGACCTTGCATGGTGTGAAATAAAAGTTTAAACACTGGTGTAAATCAGGTGTACTTGTGTTTATGTACTCCTGACATATCTGTATTAAAATGGAATAATATTAATCTTGTTAAAAGCAATAGACCTTCTCAAAGTATTGAAGGATTATGATATATGCAATTTATTTTACCTTTTAAAATATTGGACTTCCTGCATGGATAAACTTACCGTTTGAATAAAGGGACCACAGCTTGGATAATTTTTATTTTAGATTTGAAATATATTTGGTAATTTTAACTGCTGGTGTGCTCATTTATGCATTGAGGCTCACTTTTGAATGGGTAAAGCCACAGAGGGTAGAGACTTAACCAAAGTGCTCTTCTATAATTCTTGCACCTCCTGTATAGTTAAATTAACTTTTAAGTAGAGTACCTTCTTTTCTTAAAATGATATGTAGTTTCCTGTGCCCTTTCAAAGGTATTAAATTAATTTTTACATTTTGAACAAGTATGTCCTTAGTTTTTATTTTTTTTTTTTAACTTTTCTGTCATCTTTCTACTACCTCAGACTGCAGCTTGGTTCTAATAGAACTTGAATTTTTCCTTGCAGTTATTGTGATAAAGTATGACTATTTTAAAAAGGTCTATACCATGTTCTTTGGTTAAAGATTTGCTTTATACTAGATTGTTGCAGTACTTTTTCTGGTGAATTTTGTAGCAAAAATAAAGTGACAATTGTTAACAGCCATGACATTTAAAAAACTACTTGTGCATCTAGTTGTTTGTTCATTTTAGAGCCAAAGTAAGGACAATTAAAGTTCTGTAAACTCAGACTGCCATATAATTTCCAGAGCTCCCAAAGGAAGTGATTTCTTTTAAAGTTTGTTACACACTGAAAATTTACTTGCAAGTGGCTAATGACAAAAGTTAGGCAAACCGCTTAAAAGCAGGTGGGGCAGGGGGTTGGGGGACGGCATTCTCATCAGCCCACTCAGTATAGAACTACAAAGAATCTAGTTGGAGCACAAAATTTTGTGTATTCCAATAACTAGTAGTGATTTTCCTCTACCCTCCTGTGTTCTTCCCAGTGAAATCATTTCATTTTGTTTAGTGAAAGACAGTAGGGGTCAAATAATTCCATTATTTGGGGAATAAAAAAAATTTTTTTAACGTTTATTTATTTTTGAGACCTAGAGAGACAGAGCACGATCTGGGGAGGGGCAGAGGGAGAGGGAGACACAGAATCTGAAACAGGCTCCAGGCTCTGAGCTGTCAGCACAGAGGCCAATGTGGGGCTGAACCCATGGACCACAAGATCATGATCTGAGCCGAAGTCTGACGCTTAACCAACTGAGCCACCCAGGCGTCCCATATTGGGATTTGTAAACAACGCTATTATATAATACACTTGCAACCACCAAAGGAGGAAAGGGATGTCATGTGCGGTGTGTATGTGAGTAATGAGTGATGAGATAGCATCACTAAATCCACTTGGCCACAAAGCCAAATAACTACTGAAATAAACCTACTGAAATAAACCTACTCCAGTGTATCAGATGAACTTACCTGAACCTTAAAGACAACCATGGACTACATATATGCACATTTAATATCAAGAGCTGGCTTCTTTGGGGGCACCTGGGTGGCTTAGTCGGTTAAGCATCCGACTTTCGCTTAGGTCATGATATTGCGGTTCGTGGGTTCGAGCCCCGCGTCGGGCTCTGTGCTGACTGCCAGCTCAGAGCCTGGAGCCTGTTTCAGTCTGTGACTCCCTCTCTCTCTGACCCTCCCCTGCTCACGCTGTCTCTCTCTCTCTCTCCTAGAAATAAATAAAACATTTTTAAAAAATTAAGAAAAAAAAGCTGGCTTCTTTGGAGACCCATGTAGTTAATACAAGTTGACATAAAGTGTGTTGCTGTTATTGAGCTGGAACAGCTGATGCCTTTGTCGTTATTTTAGAATAAATTCCAAGTAAAGGCAAGTATGCTTTAGAGACTTTTAGAGAAACGGTTTTACACTATCTTCTGTGCTATACTAAAGCATTAAAACCGGGTATTAAGGTTTAAAAGCTAATGATACTTGGGCCAAAAGTTTGACTAAATGACATGTAAACTGACTTCCAATATTAGAATTCCAAAGATGCTTACAAGTGGCTTGAGGCATTAATGAGAAAGGGCTGTGATTTCTCTTTGTTATTTAATTGCTAATGCAGTGTAAATCCACACTGAGATGTACTTTTTTCCCCCCAACTGGCTCGATTTCATATTCTCGTTAAAAATCTACTTAAAATAGAGTATAAAAATATTATTTGTACACGGTGTAATATTTGATGGCAGAGAGTTTTGGCTTAAATAATTTTCAGATAATACTTCAGTAAAATGATCTTATAAAATTCCGGCATTTGAGAAACTTTAAAAATAATCCGGAGAATCTAGAATTTGTTAGTCAAGGCATGCTGTTGAACATCCATTATTTATCAGCCATTCATCTTGAGAGAGAGAGAGAGAGAGAAAGAGAGAGAGAGAGAATCTAGGCAGGCTCCGCAGAGCCTGATGAGACTCAACCACAAGAGCATAACCTGAGTCAAAATCCAGAATTGGATGCTTGACTGAGTGAGCCATCCAGGAGCCCTGAAAGGGGTATCTCCTTACCTGACACCATGGGTGGGGGTGGCACCTGAGGCCAAGGCTGAGTTCCCTCTCTTGAGGGGCCACATCAGCTAAGGTGTAACTGCTGTGAACAGCCCTGCTTTTTTGGTGCCTTGGACACAAGGGAGAAAAACATGTAGCAAAATTCCAAGACAAAAAAGACAAAACACCATTAATCAGTCCAAATAACACAGTGGTAACGGAATTAGTCATTAAATCATTAGGCAGGAAAAACATTTGTAACGCAAGGATGTTTTTAACATAGTATAGTGAGGCAAAGGGGCTCTGACAACGCGTGCCTCCCTCGCTGCCGCTTTTGACGATGCGTGGGTTCCATTGTAGGGAAATCGCCTCCGCCTGTTCGCACTGCGTGCGCCTTGACGTCGCTGTCGACCCCGACAAGCGGAGCGTGCCGTGCGTCATGACGCAGTACCGTTGCGCGAGCTCCGCCCCTGAGCGTCCGGCCGCGGTGGGTTTGAACGCTGTTCCCGGGGAAACAACGGTGGCCTCGGTGCACCATGGAACCGAGGGTAGTGAAGCCTCCGGGGCAGGATTTGGTAGTAGAGCGTCTGAAAAGCCGCTACGGACTAGGGGGCAGCCACTTCGCCGAGGTGAGGCTTCGCCTTTTCCCTCGGCCGGGTCCCTGGGCCCGCGGGCCGGTTTCTGTAGGTGTGAAGCAGCCTCTCCGGCACCTGAGCCAGAATCCTTGGGGCCGCGGTTCGGAAGGTCCCCGGTTCGGAAGGCCCCCGGCTGAGGGAGCCACTCTCCGGTGTTCGAGCAGGAACCAGGGGTAGCGAAAGGTAGCTGCTAGGGGAAGAAGTCGTTTGTGGACGCAGATGTTCCATGTATGGGAAAAGCAAATTTTCTATCAGAAATTCCTTCACCGTAAACTGTTGAAGGTTTATGTTATTACAGGCATAGTATGGCACTGTTGAAAGTGTATCTGAACTTTTATTTACAGTGACTTGAGTGGAGTTCACAAAGCGATTTTAATTCGTTTAAAAACCTTTGTATTTTGAAATAATTCCAAACTTTAAGTTGCAAGAATATATACAAGGAACTCTTTTGGGCACTTCGCATGGATTTGCCAGTTGTTAAGATTTCGCCACATTTGCGTTACTTAGTATTTTTGACTTTCCATATATTTTTTTCCCCTTAACTAAGTGTAATATGTAGGTGCTGTGACACTTTTACCCCCAAATATAAATACTTAAGTGTATTTTCTAGGACTAAGAATATTTGTGTATATCTGCAGTAATAATAAATCGAGGAAACTGTACAATAATATGTAATGTATAGTTCGTATTCAGATTTCACCAGTTACCTCAATAATGTTCTTAAATTTTTTTTTTTTCCTGGTTCAGATACAATCTAAAAATGAGCATTGCATTTGTTTTTTTTCTTTAGTTGCGTTTAATCTGGATCAGGTTCTTAAGCCCTTGTCTTTTGTAATGTTGATATTTTTATTTTTTTTAGAGAGCAAGGGCAAGCTGGAGAGTTGGGCACAGGGAGAATCTTAAGCAGGTTCCAAGCTCAGTGTGAGCCCAACGCCAGGCCTGAGCCCATGCCCACCGGGATCATGACCTGAGCCAAAATCAAGAGTTGGTTGCCCAACCAGCTGTGCCACCAGACACACCTGTGTTGCTATTTTTGAAGAGTACAGGAAACTGTGTATTGGACTGTCCCTGAATTTGAGTGTCTCTGCTGACTATTCCTCATGACTGTATGGTTATGCATTTTTGGCAGGAATACTACAAGGATGTTATGCATTTTTGGCAGGAATGCTACAGGGATATGTGAGTTGCTCTTGTTCATTAGGAGACTTGTGATGTTGCTTCGTCCTGTTACTGGGGATATTAACTTTGACCAGTCAGTTAAGGTTGTGTCTACAAGATTTGTCCACTCTAACCTTTGTAATTAACCGTTGTACTTAGTATATAGTTTGTGGGGAACTCTTTTGAAACTTTAGATTGATTCTTAATATACAAATTAAATATATCTTTTTTTTTTTTTTTTAGTATGATTTTTCAAATTTTGATCAGGCTAAATGGAAGAGAAGATCTCTAACTTCCCCAGGTAAGCTAATAGAGTATTTTGTATATTTGGGGGCTTTAACAAATTTAATTTGAGAGAAAACATTTTTAAAAAATGTTTAGATGTAGGACTAAGTGCCAGATATCTTGCAATAGTAAGCTTTCTTCAATCAGGTAGTGAACTAATAGTAATCAAGATTTTGTGGGTGAATGTGTAAGATGTCTTTAAAATCAAATTGAATTAATTTTTTTGGTTATCCAATTGCAATATTTTTTTGCCTTTGGTAATTGCTAAAAATTAAACAGTATATTGAGTAAAGAAAACTAATTGCTATTTATTTAAGGCATAGACTTTCCAAGCTACTGGGATAATAATTGTACTGGAAGATTTATCAAATGTACTTGATAAAGATAATTGTGAGATTGGGTGCACTGGAACATTATGTGGCCATCTGGAAGTAATGTATAACTAACTATTAGTCTTTTGATTTGTTGGTACTACTTCGGTGATGTTTTTACTAGTAAGTACAGCCATTGACTTTTGAGCTGATTGCAACAGAAACAATATCATTAAAAGTTTATCAGAGTAGATTAGAGAATTTCATTTTTTTTCCAAGTTTATTTCATTTTGAAATTTTGTAAACACTCTTTTGAAATATTTCTTCAGTATGAAAAAAAGACTCAGTTATTACTGAGTCTAGTATCTTAAAAATATCTTAAAATTGTATTTTAGTTTTGAAATTTACCCTAAAATTTCCAGCTTTCTAAAATCTAACAAAAAGTATAACTCATTTAATTTCTGATGCATGTTAGACAAGAGTTCATATATTTAAAAATATTTATAGGGGTTCTTGGTTGGTTCAGTCAGTATTGGGATTGTAAATCTGAGCCCCACATTGACTGTAGAGATTACTTAAAAATAAAACTTCAAGGAAAAAAAATTTCTAAATTTCTTATCAGAGAATCTCTCTTTGCCTGAATTTAGATACAGGCTAACAGTCTGTTAAATGTTCAATGTTTAAAATATATAATAGTTAAAAATAAAATGTTTAATGTTTGAGACTGATGAAGTATCATGAGTAGGTAGGAAGAAGGCTGAATTCTGAATTTTAATCTTTCTACTTGCTGGTTCTGATACTTGGATAACTTCACTAACTTCTTTAGTCCTTAGACTTCCCACTATTGGAACAGAGTTAAAGGCATCTATTCTGCTTACTTCAGAGTAAGCTAGTTGTTGCTAGGATCAAATAAGGTAATAAATGAAAGAGCATTTTGTAATCAGCAAAGTACTGTATTAATATATGATTTGATGCCTGTTTTCTGAAGTGTGCATTACAGAGATATACAGATAAGAAATTATTAGGTAATTTTGCCATTTTACCTTTAGGAGCCTAGAATGAGATTAGTATCTGATCTTAATAAGTAATTTCTGCTATTTTCTCTTTTGTTAACAGATGGTTTGGAAATCTTCTCATCTGGAGATAAAGTTGGTTCATCATTAAGATGTTACTCCAATGAAAGAAAGCATTGCACAACACCACTTTGTAGTTCATTCAAACAGTTAAATGTGAATTGGTAAAGTACCCTGAATCCTTACTGTTGCTATCCCCTCAGTGTCTTAAAACACTGGGAGATAAAGGGTGTTTGTTTATGTTTGCTTTTTTTTTTTTTAAGAGGCATTAACAGTCTGGAGCTTGCTGAATGATTATAGAGACTGATTTATTAATTTTTACTGAGAATCTCTGTGATAAAAGCATGAACCTAGCATTTCATTTGGTGGTATAATGGAAAGTTATTTACACAGTATAAAAGATGAACAATTATTTTTGTGGTTATTCATCCAGGACCCAAATGAAGACCGTGCTCCCTTTCTTTTTTTTTAAAGGATCTAGGATAAAAATGAATCCAGGTTTGTAGGTCAGTGATGTTTAACTCCATATCTACTGTGTATCTACTAGTATGGTAAGGTACATTTTAGGTAATTGAGAAAGAGATTGAAGAAATTGGTCTAGGGAGTTGGTAACATGCATGATCGAATGCTGGTCTGTGAGGAGTTAACAGTTTTATAGAGGAGATTGTACTGTGGGTGAAACCAGTATAAAAGCAGTTGAAGCTAAGATTAAAGTTCTAAATTACGTATTATTAAATGCCAGAAATAATGGCAGAAGGAAGTGCAATGGGTATCAAGAAGAGGTAAACATTTTGAAATAATGTTAAACCATAAAGATGTGTACATACACAAAATGAAATGTTGAGATAATTGTGGGGAGAAGAAAAGTTAACTATGCCTAAAATATACATACGATATTAATGTAATTGATATTTGAGAACTTGAATTTTTTATATAATTGCCGCTTTCTCTACTTAAATGATTTAATCCATATAAAGCACTTAGAATGGTGTTTCGTACACAGAAAAGTACTCAAAGTGCTATTATTATCATTGTTACTACTGTTTCATTTGGCATTCACAAAGTAGCATTGTTAATCTAGATTTAAGATTTGGACATGAGGTAGATTGAATATAAAGTAAGGAAAGTAAAAATTGCTTTGAGATTATGAATTTCTGGAATTCATTTTCTTGTATTTAGCTGATAGTTTTATCAGTTTTTGTTTTTATATACGATTTGGGTATAATTTCCAGTTATAATTTGAAGCATTAGAACTGTGAAAGTTTTTATAACATTAAATAGTTTTTTCATAATCCCTAGTTATTATCTAGTCTGGAATTATAATACTATTCAGCACGGTAGCCACAAGCCACATGAAGCTATTGAGTACTTGAAGTGCTAGAAGTACAAAATACACAACGGGTTTCAAAGATGGATAAAGAATGCAGAATATCTTAATTTTTATATTGATTATATGTGAAAGTAATCTTAGATGTACTGTGTTAAATATAACACATAATTAAAATGTGTCTTTTTATGTTTTTAATATGACTACTAGGGAATTTTTAATTACCTTATGTGATTGAATTATATTCCTTTGAACAGCACTGCTCTAGAAATTTCAACTTTGAGGTCATCTTTTTGGAGAAAACACCGGAGATTCTAGTTCTGCTCTCCCTTACTAGTAATGTCACCTGTTAGTTACTTAAATTCTTTAGGATTCAGTTTCTTCCTGTTAGACATCACTATTTTACCTAAAATTACAGCTGAAAGTACTTGTTATATTGACCTCACAAAAGTATTAGGAATCAAAGGAAAGAGATTGGCAGTTGTAGAACATTCTATAGGTATATGTCATTTTAAATTATGCCCATTTGAATATGTAGAAAGATATTTGTAGTGAGTTTTTAGATCATTGACTGTTACTTTTCACATTTTTATGCTTTCCATTTTAAAATGTTTACTTGTTATTTTTTTCAATTTTTTTGCTGCTAATATTTGAAACGCACTTTTATTTTTTTTTTCCAATGCTATATAAAACTTCCAGAATGCTGTGACAGAATTTTTTTTTTAAAGCCTAGATGATGAACTGGATTCTTTTCAAGATTTGAAGCAAAAGAAAGTAAACGAAGAGTTAATTGAGAATGATCATGGAGTTAGTACCTCCAAGATAACCAAGCAGTCTTTTAAAGACATAGAAAAAGGTAAAAGAAATATTCATTTTAGAACAATAATTTCTTTCGTTCGTTCGTTCATTCCTTCTGTTTTACTTTCTTTTTAATGTTTTATTTATTTTTGAGAGAGAGAGAGAGATAGAGCGTGAGCCAGGGAGGGACAAAGAGAGATGGGGACACAGAATCCGAAGCAGACTCCAGGCTCTGAGCTGTCAGCTGTCAGCTGTGAGATCATGACGTGAGCCGAAGTTGGACGCCCAACTAACTGAGCCATCTAGGTGCACCTAGAACAATCATTTAAAAAGTAGCTTTGTTAAGTAGAGCACATAAAGCTTATCCTGAAGTAATAACACTGGTTCTCAGGTGTCTGTATATTTCTGTGCTCTGCATTTGTGTAAGCCATGAGGCAGTAATTGTGCTTATTAAACTAAAAGAGAAGAAAAAATAAACTTCATTATTTTTCAGTAGTATTCCCATACTCTCAAAACCTACCAAAATAGTTGACATACTGTATAGTATTGGTTTTAGGAGTAGAATTTAGTGATTCATCACTTACATACCCAGTTCCCATCTCAACAAGTGCCCTCCTTAGTACCCAGTACCCATTTGGCACATCCTTTTCCCCCACTTCCCCTCCAGCAATTCTTAGTTTGGTTTCTATATTGTAAGAGTCTCTTCTGGTTTGCCTCCTTCTCTGTTTTTCTCTTACTTTTCCTTCCCTTCCCCTATGTTCATCTGTTTCCTTTCTTAAATTCCACATATGAGTGAAATCATATGATATTTATTTTTCTCTGACGGACTTATTTCGCTTAATAAACTCTAGTTCCATCCACATCGTTGGAAATGGCAAGGTTTCATTCTTTTGGGTCACTGACTAGTATTCCATTATATGTATACATAGGTAGATGTAGATAGATAGATATGGATATAATCTATATGTCTAGGTATAATCTTCATTCATGAGTCTATGGACACTTGGGCTCTTTCCATGATTTGAGCATTGTTGATAGTGCTGCTATTAACAGGGGTATACATGTGCTCCTTTGAATCAGCACTTCTGTATCCTTTGGATAAATACCTAGTAGTGCAATTGCTTGGTAATAGGGTAGTTCTATTTTTAATTTTTTGAGGAACTTCCATACTGTTTTCAACTAAATACTTATTATAATTTCTTGTTTTGTTTTTTTTAATAGCAGTATTTGTTAGGAAGTCAGTAAATATTATGGTATATTTGAGTAATCCCTTAACATTTTAGGATAGTACTCCAGATTACTTAAGGTACAATTTCTTCAGGCACTTCTTTAGTAACTCTCTCTGCCCATGGCTGCATGTCATAGTTTTGTCAGGATTTCAGGGCACACAGAGATGGCTTCCTCTTGGCTGCAAGACTTAGAGAGCACTATTGCCCCTCGATAGCCTCTGTGCATCTCTTCTGGGCATACATTGTCTGTATGCAACACACACTCATTTCTCGCTTCCTGCTCTCCATCATCCTCTTTGTTCCATTCATCTCTGCGTTTGAGGAAAATGAAAAGTAATTCTGTCTAGACTTGTGTTTCCTGCTATATGGTGGATTTTCCCACTGAAAATATAGGATAATATGAAAAAAAAAGTTGAATATATTTAAAAGTTGATATAATTAAGGAATATTTAAGCTACAGATTGTGAGATGGGAATCTAGAAAGGCAGCTGGAGCATTTGCCTTTCACTTTAAGGGCATTTGCTGAACTGAGTGAAGTGAAACTTTCTTTGTTAAAAATTCACATTATTTTTTTATTTTGGCTCCCTAGGGTCTGCCAAGATGGGGAATAAGATAGGGGACCCCCTTCTTTTTTTTTAATTTTTTTTAATGTTTTTTTATTTTTGAGAGAGACAGAGAGCATGAGTGAGGGAGGGGCAGAGAGAGAGGGAGACACAGAATCGGAAATAGGCTTCAGGCTCTGAGCTGTCAGCACAGAACCTGATATGGGGCTCGAATTCACGAACTATGAGATCCTGACCTGAGCGGAAGTTGGACACTCAACCGACTGAGCCACCCAGGTGCCCAGGAGACCCCCTTCTTAAAACTTGGGTTCCCAGGAAGGCTAATGCAAGTTAAAACCACTGCTTTCAGTATTAATAGAAAATAAATTCTGACAGTACAGTGTTGGCAGAGAAATGAAGCGAGAGGAACTTGCTTGTCCACTGCTTTTGGGAGAGTAAATGAATATAACCACTTTGAGAAGCATTTTGGCATCACTAGCACAATTGAACATGTACATGTGTTGTACCCTGTGATCCAGCAGTGTTGCCGTTAGCCATATACCCTAGGGAAACTCCTGAACGTGTGTACCAGGAGCCATGTACAAGACCATAGAGCATCTATATAGACAAACAGCTCAAGTATTGACCTATAGTAGAGTGTTAGCATATAAAAATCTAAAACAGGATAAAGTAGTAGAGATTTTTGGCCTGATTTCTGTCATTGACACATGACATATTTAAAGGAGATTATAGAAACTACATAATTGCATCATTAAATGATTATAGACATTATAGAAAGCTTAAAATAGGCAAAACAAAAAAAATAGGCAAAACAAGTAAAGCCTTAATTTGTTGTTGTTGTTGTTTTTTTTACCCAAGCAGTAAGAGTTAAAAAGTAAAGCAGTGATTAATGATTTGGCTTAGTGGTTAATTTGGTTTAAGGGAGAGAAGGGAATATAATTTGGGGTTGAGGTAACTTTCTATTTCCTGGCCTAGGCAGTTAATACATGAATGTTTTCCTGCACTTTAAAATCTATTTTGAAATAATTTCAGACCTACAGAAAAGTTGCAAAAAGAGCACAGAGAATTTCTGTAAGACCTTCACACACATTTTCTAAATGTTAACATTTTACCACATTTACTGTAAAATTCTTTTCTCTGCAAGTCTCTACTTAGAGACTTCTTTGTTTTGTTTTGTTTTGTTTAGTTGGAGAGAGAGAGCATGAGTGGGCAGGAGGGACAGAGGGAGAGAGAGACAGAATCCCAAGCAGGGTCCATGCTTAGCAGGGAGCCTAATACACAACTCAGTCTCATGACTTTGAGATCACTACCTGAGCCAAAATCAAGAGTCAGACCCTCAGTTGACTGAGTCACCCAGGCAGCCCAGTACTTGGAGAATTTTTAACAGTACTATAATTCATATTTAAAGTAACTTCCTGAAGATTACTCTGAAGTACTTAAAACTGTAGATTAATAAGCTTGATAATTATTATTATTATTATTTTTTTAGCAGTTGCCCAGCCAACTAATTTAGCCTCAGATTCAAGAAATTGGACTGAATGTTGTAGTGATGCAAGTGACTGTTCTCTGAGACGTGTTAGCTGTCCGACATCTAAAGTACCAAACAAGCAGAGAATACTTCCACATCAGATTAATCAGATATATGATGAATTATTTCAAATACATCAGAAACTGCAGGTAAGAACTCAAAAACTGAATTTAGAGTTCAGATATATTTATGTTCTAAACACCAAACATTTGTAAAATTTGAATAGAGTATTTCATCTTAATTATTTTAGGTAAGTCTGTTGAGACAAGGTGAGAAGGGAACAAACAAATTTATTATAATTATTGAAGGGAAATTTTATAGTTGAGTGAAAAATATAAATGGTGAACAGGTTTTTACGAACAGGTGTATTTCTTAGATTTCAGACTCTTTGGTGTTTTATGTTTATTTCGTTATTTCCATCCCATCCTTGCTTTAAGAAATAAAATCTGCTGGTAAAGCGTGGCTTTTTTTTTTTTTTAGAGTTTATTTATTTTGAGAGAGAGCGAGAGAACCAGCGGGGGTGGGGGAGGGGCAGAGAGAGAGGGACAGAGGATCCAAAGCGGGCTCTGTAGTGAACAGCAGAGAGCCTAATGTGGGGCTCAACCCCATGAACTATGAGATCATGACCTGAGCTGAAGTCAGACACTTAACTGACTGAGCCACCCAGATACCCTTAAAATGTGCTTTTTGAAGTAGTGTTCCTGATGCGTTGTTTTAAATACCTATATGTAAGAAGTTCTCTTGTCACTTCTCACCAAAATTCAGTTCAGAACATTGATCTTTTGTCTTCTTTGAGATTTTCTTTATTTCTAAAAGTTGTAATTCATAAATTTATCAAGTGTCCGCTAGGTAGGAGTACAACAGGAAGCAAAAGTATGTAAAATACACAATTCCTGACCAGAATTGTTCTAGCTGGAATTGTGCATATATTTGTTTACAATGAAATGGTTAAACATTTTTTAAAAACCAATATTTTAAAAATAAACCCAGTCTCTCAGTTTGTCTAAATAATTCAGATTATAATTACCATGGCATTTCAGAAAAAGATTATTTTAGCTTAAAATCACTGGAGAAAAGCTCAAGGAGGGTCTAAGCTTGGTAGTTGACTAAGGTAAAATTTAGAGAGGAGTTGGGAAGGGCATTCCAATGGCAGGGAATTGGAGGGGCAAGGTTTTTGGAAAGGAGTGATTTGTCAGACTGAATGTATTAGGCTGGCTGCTACACATTAAAAAAAATTTTTTTTTTTTAAGAGAACTTTTCATTTATTTTTTTTAATGTGTTTGTTTATTTTTAATGTTTGTTTATATTAGAGAGCCAGAGCGCAAGTGGCAGAGGGGCAGAAAGAAAGGGAGACGGAATCCGAAGCAGGCTCCAGGCTCTAAGCTGTCAAAGCAGAGCCTGACGTGGGGCTTGAACCCCAAGCCATGAGATCATGACCTGAGTTGAAGTCAGATGCTTAACCGACTGAGCCACCCAGGCGCCCCTGTTTTTGTTTATTTTTGAGAGAGAGGGAGAATGAGAGAGCGTACAGATGCGTGTGCAAGCAGGGGAGGGGCAGAGAGAAGGAAACAGAATCAGAAGCAAGCTCTAGGCTCTGGAGCTGTCAGCACAGGGCCCAATGAGGGGCTCAAACCTCCAAACGGTGAAGTCATGACCTCAGCGTAAGTCTGACTGAGCTACCCAGGCGCCCCAGCTGCTACAGTTTTTTAAGCAAATGAGTGACAGTAACAAATAATGCATTGGAAAGATTCATTTATTAATACTTTATAAGATAAAAAAGAATTAGGAAAAAAAGAGTAAGCAAGTTTGTAAAGATACATCATTTACTGCAAGCACAATATAGATGTGAATATTTAATTAAAAATGAAATGCAGTGGATTAATCTGCAGCTGAATCTAACATTTCTGGTCGTCTGTTATTATCATTAAGTACACACATTATATCATACTCTGATTTCATTCAACATGAACACTTGTTAATATGTAACTGCATGTTTAGTGTTGAGTATATGGAAGTAAATAAAACACATGTGGTTCTTGCCACACATGGCTGATTAAAATCAATTGTGAGCATTCATATAGTTATAATTTTATAAACTTAACTAAAGAATATAGGTACAGTATCAAACTTGATTGATGTAGATTGGAAGGTCAGGTAAGGTTTTCTGAGAAAAGTAACATTCAAATTAAACTCTGGAGGAAGAGTAGGGGATGAGACCTACTAGAATGTGATGGTCTAGTAGGAGAAGCCCCAGAAACATGATGATATATTCATTCAAGGAAATTGTAATAAGTAATAGGATTTTTAGAGCAGGGGAATTGCTTAATCTAATGTATGCTTATTAAATCAGTGGGTTGGAGGGGCACAGGTGTGGAAGTTGGGAGACTGGGTAGGATGTCCTCTCTAATCATGCAGGTGAGAGGTAACAGTACATTGGACTGGGTGGTGGCAGAGAAATGGAAGTAAATAAATTACAGACTGCTTTGGAGGTAAAATTGGCTAGACTTGGTGTAATGAGTTGAATGTGGTATAGGAGAATATAGGTGTCTGGGATGATTCCCATATTTCTGGTTTGTACAGCTTGGAAGAATAGATATAGAAAGATCAAGATTTTAATTTGGAATGGATTAAGTCTGAGAATTTATTGGAGACATAATGTAAGTAGTTAAGCGCATCAGCGTGGCATTTAGTACAAAGGTCTTGGATGGGTAACTAAGTTGAGAGTCATTTGCATATAAATATATAAAGTACCTATAGTTGAGATCTAGAGAGAGAGCAGAGTATGAAGAGATGCGACTAGTCTGATAGTGTCCTAGGTTAGGATGAGGGATAGTAAGAAGTGAATGGAGTCTAAGCATTTTTAAGAGATGGGATCAGTAGGTCTTGGAGATTGTTTTGATATGGAAGGTGTACAGTAGAGTTTTATTCTTCTTATTCTTTTCAATGTTTGTTTATTTTGAGAGAGAGAGTGTGTGGGGAGGGCAGAGAGAGAGGGAGAGAGAATCCCAAGCATGGGATTGCTGACAATCCAGGCTGATAGCACCAAGCCGGATGTAGGGCTCAGTCTCACCAACCATGAGATCATGACCTGAGTGGAAATCAAAAGTTGGGTGTTTAACCTATTGAGCCACCCAGGCACCCCGTTCAGTAGGGTTTTAGTCAAGAATGAAATGCAGGTTTATTTTTTTGGTATTGGATAAATGATGCTCCTTTTTATTAAGGTAGGGAACAAAACTGGAAGAGGAGAGGATTCTGTTTTTTGAAATTTATTTATTATTTTTTTCCTTTTGAATGTTTTTTTGAAATTAGCAACTTCAATTTTTGTGCAGGAAATAATTCCTTAATTATCAATGTATCTTTTCATTTGGAGTATTTGACTAGGTAACATTGTATTTTAGTTTTTAAAAGTTTATAAAATACTTAGGATCTACAGAAAAACATAGAGAATATTATATCAACTGTAGACCCATTGCTAATATTGCATAATGCTAATGTTTTATTAATTATTCTAAATACTGCTTTTAATAGAAATAAAATTCTTCACTTAGAGTTCAAACAGCCTTCTTCCTTTCCATTTCTTCTCTCTTTTCCCAGAATTAAACAAGCACTCCCTTAAAATTGGTGTGGATCCATTGTGTCCTAACATTTTTATGTATTCACACATAGTAATTGCTTTTGAATGTTTTAAAATGTTACATAAGTAATGATATGTTGTGAATTTTTTTTGGTAATTTCTTTGCTTCATTCATTGTTATATATTTGAGATTTATGTGTTTAGAAAATACAGATCTAGTTCTTCACTTTATTTTTTATTTTTTAAGATACTTATTTTAAAAAATTTTAATGTTTATTTCTTTTTGACAGAGAGACAGTGTACAAGCAGGGTAGGGCAGAGAGAAAGGCAGATATAGAATTGGACCCAGACTCCAAGCTGTCAGCACAGAGGGTGCCGACGTGGGTCTTGAACACAAGCTGTGAGATATGACCTGGGCTGAAGTTGGATGCTTAACCAACTGAGCCACCCAGGTGCCCCTAGTTAACTGCTATGTAGGATTTCAGCCTCTAAATAAACCACCATTACTTTATTTATTTATTTCTGTATAAATATATAAGACTGAGTTTATACTTTACAAGTAGTTCTGCTTAAGTATCCTCAACCTATAAGAAGAAATTGTTCAGGGTGCTCCCAAATTGTTCTCTAAAGTGGCTGTGCCTATTTATTTATGTTCCCATCAGCAACATCCTGGAGTTGTCTTTCCCCCATAATCTGATAGCTGTCTTACTGATGTTGTAGTTTGTATTTTTTGTCTGTGAGTGTTAAATCCATTGAGATGATTCTGAGTTCTGACATTAATAATAAGGCCATATTTTTAAGTGAACCGGGGATAGTAATCTGCAGATGCATACCCACAACTTTGAGTAAAAAGACCAAGTTTTTAATATTAAATCCAAATATTAAAAGTATATGAGATGACAAGAGTTCAAGAGTTAAGTTTCAACTCATTAGAATTCTGCGGTTCTTTGTTAAACAACATAAGCATAGTAGAAGAATCTGGCTTTCATCATATGCTGAGGTAATAGAATTCTGGCAAGTTTTTGTTAACAGTTGACCAATTATGGTGAATCTGTTAATGATTGTATTAGAATCCATCTCTTCCAAGGCTTGTATATCTCCCTCAGGAACTGCTGAAACTGAGGCAGGTGAAGGCAGGTGTCTTGCTGTGTTTCCAAAGTGGAGGCCTAGTCCCATAGAGAAAGCTTCTACATCTAAAACCTGATAGTTAAAGAAAAGTCTACTAAATAATCTTTTTTTTTTAAGTTTTTGTTAATTCCAGTTAACAGTGTTATATTAGTGTAAGGTGTGCAATATGGTGATTCAACACTTTCATACATCTTGAGACATCTCCAAAACAGGGAAAATGTGATATATCCTCACAGTGGCCTCCTGAGTGCTACATAAAACAGTGAACACACATCAAATAGCTCCAGAAGCTAAGAAGTCCAAGACCAAGCTCCAGCAGATTCATTGTCTGTTGGGATCCTACTTTCCAGTTCATAGACAGCCATCTTTTTGTTGTATCCTCACATGTTGGAATGGCCTCTTATTTTTTTTAAACTGTACAATTTAGTTATTTTTGGTATATTCAAGGAGTATATGCTACCATCAATACAGCCAATTTTAGAATATTTTCATTATCCCAGTAAGAAGCTATCTACTCATTAGATATCTCTCCTCATTAATGCACCCCCTCCCCCCCAAGCTCACCCAACTTCCTCAGCCCTAGGCAACAATTAATCTATTTTCTGACTGTAGATTTGCTTATTCTGGACTTTTCATATAAATGGAATCATATAATGTGTAGTGTGTATGAAGTGTCTGGCTTCTCTCAGCCTGATATTTTCAAGGTTCACCTGTGTTGCAGCATATATCAGAATTTTATTCCTTTTTATTTCTGAATACTCCATTACATAAATACACCACGTTTTCTTTTTTTCTTTTTTTCCATCAGTTGATGGACATATGGGTTTCTACTTTTTGGCTGTTATGACTAATGCTGCAGTGAACATTCATGTTTAAGTTTTGTGTGAACATCTGCTTTCATCTCTCTTTGGTGTATATGAAGCAATGGAATTGCAGGGTCATATGGTAGCTCTTTGTTTCACTCTGAGGAATTTCCAAGACTGTTTTCCAATATGACTGCGTCATTTAACATTCCCACCAGCAGTGTATGAAGGTTCTATTTTCTTTACATAGTTGACAACTTTTGTTATCTGTCTTTTTGATTCTGACCATCCTAGTTGGTGTGAAGTGACACCTCATTGTGGTTTTAATTTACATTTCCCTCATGATTAATTGAATTCAGTTTTGGACACGTTTATTTTGTGCTGCCTGAAAGCATGTGTACAGGTGGGAATATTCAGTAGGCAGTTTGGAACTTAGGAGAAAGAGCTGAGCAATTGTAGGATGGGAGTAGTTAGCACATACATGGTAATTTAGCCATTCATTGGAGAGCACCAAGCAGAGAGTAAAATGAGAAGGAAAGTGGCTTAAACCCAAATACTGAGAAACATTGGTAATTAAATGACAGTAGAGGAAGTGGAGCCTGCAAAGGAGACTGAGAAGCCATGGCCAGAGACCGAGGTAGAAAACCAAGAGAAAGTGGTGTCATGGAGGCCAATGAAAGAGATTATTTTAGGTTGGAAGAAAAGGGCTATAAAAGGGTATAAAATGCTGTTGAGAGACTCAACAGGATTGAAAGTGACCTTCAGATGTAGTAATAGTTAAGCCATTTCAGTAGGTGGATGTGGGCCAAGGCCAGATTGAAATAAATTGAGGAGTGATTAGGAAGTAAAGAAGAGAGATCCACAGATGTAGACAGACTGTTAAAGAATTTTATGGAGGCACCAGAGTGACTCAGTCAGGAAGGTGTCTGATTTCGGCTCAGGTCATGATCTCGCAGTTCTTGAGTTCGAGCCCCACGTCGGGCTCTGTGCTGACAGCTCAGAGCCTGGAGCCTGTTTCAGATTCTGTGTCTCCCTCTCTGTCCCTCCCCTGTCTGTGTCTCTCTTTTGCTACAAAATAAATAAACATTAAAAAAAATTTTTTTTTTACTTATGGAAGGGAGGCAGTTAGTAGGCATGGTCAAGAGAAACTCCATTTCAGATGAGATTGGAGAGGTTAACAATATTATAGGGGTTATCCACAAAAAGACAGCAGACAATGAGATTCTGACTGCCTTTGTGATGGGAGAGAAGGAGAGACCTGTGTGTCTTGAGGGCAGGAGATTGGTGTTAATATCAGCTGTCTTCTGTATTCCCAGTGAAGTTAGAGATGAGGCTGTCCGCACAGAATGGTGTAGGAGGGAGGTGAGGTGTTCAAAGTAAAGAGTGGAGAAGGTTTGAAATAAACACTGTGGAGAGTAGGAGAGAGAAACCAAATCATGAAAATATAAAGCAATTTCTGTACTGCATTGAGAATCCGATATATGTTCCATGAATTTACAACAGTACACCTTCTCCTGATGTGTGAGTTTTCTCCATTGGTGTGAAGTAGTGCGGCATTGTGTGGGAAGGTGGTTAGTACTGTAATGTAAGGCTGGGGTCTTTCAGCCCAAGTGAAGGAAAAGAAGGGAAGGGATGGAGAGTATAGGGAAAAGAGCAGATGATGAAGTTGAAGTAGAACATGAAATTGAAGCTGGAAAGGGGTTTATTCTGCATAGTACTGATGTGTTTTGTTAAGTTCTCTAGAGTTCTCATAGTAGAATCTCACTATGGTATCACATCACAGAAATGATGTGCAAGCTTACTTGCTGTGCTAGTCTGGCTGTTACTATAATCCACATTTTACTTGTACCCATGTAGTCCTAAACCCTATTTGATTAAGCTACAACTTCAGTAAATAAAAACATTATTTGTAGACTTTGTGAATGTACCTTCTAAAAACACTTGAATCTGACATTTTAATACAGTATGAAACTGCAGCCCAACAGGAGTTTGCTGAAGAACTTCAAAAGCGGGAACGTTTTTTAGTTGAAAGAGAACAACTGCTTTTCAGACATGAAACTGCTTTGAGTAAAATTAAAGGTGTCGAAGAAGAGGTTCTTACAAGATTTCAGATTATAAAGGAGGTAACTATATGGCAATTTGTTTTCACAGTAATATAATTTGTTTCTTTCTTAATTTAGATTCACTAGATCTTAGCATTTTGCCACATTCTTCTCCAACCTCCCTTCCACCCACATATTTTTTCCTGGGCCATTTGAAACTAACTTGCAAAAATCATGACTCAGAACCCCTAAATACTTCCTTAGTATTATCACTACTTAATCTTAGGACTATGTATCTCCTAAGCATAAGGACATTTGCTGCATTGTTATCATATTAGGAAATTAATGGTACTTGAAATATTTAATTTAATATACAGTCCACGTTCACTTTCCCAGTTGGGCCTTGAAATTTTTTCTTCTTTTTTGTTTTGTTTTATTTTCTGATCAAAGAACTAGACCACATTCTTGCATTGCATTTGATTTTTATATCATTTTGGTTTCTTTGAATGTAGAGTCAACCATTTTTCTTTTTTGTGAGACCTTTCTTTGAAGATTCCAGGCCAGCAGTCTTATGCAGTGTGTCATATCCTCGATTTGCTAAGGATTTTATTCAGGTTAAATATTTTCTCAAGAATATTATGTAGGTGGTATAGTATGCTTTGTTTCATTTTAATGGATATATTACTATATGTATAACTTACAGAGAATAAATTTCATTCTGTTTTGAAAAATGCATATAGTCTTGTAATCACTACCATAATTCTGATAATAATTCTAGCACCCCAGAGGTTTCCTTACACTCCATTGTAGTTATCTCTCCCTGCCCCCTGCATCCCACCCCTGCAACCCATGACTTATATTCTGTCTCTGAACTTCTGCCTTTCTGAGAATGTCATGTAAATAGGTGATTTTTCTTTATCTGTGGTTTTCAGCAGCAATTCAATTATGAGGTATCTCTCCCTGTTTTTCTTTGAGTTTACCCTATTTGGGGTTCACTGAACATCTTGACACTTTGTAAATTAGTGTCTTTCACCAAATTTGGGAAGTTTTCAACCAGTATTTCTTCAAATATTTTTTATGTTCCAACTGCTTTCTCCTTCTGTGTCTCCAGTGACTCTTCTGTTAGGTCTTTTGCTATTACAAACTGCTGAGGCTCTGCTCCTTTTTCCTCATCTGTTTCTTCAGTGTTCTTCAGATTTGATAATATCTGTTGTCTGTCGTTGTGTTCATTATTTCTTCTTGCATATCCATGTTGCTACTGAGATTATCTAGTGAATTTTTTTCTGATATTTTAATGTTCTAAAATTGCTAATTAGGTTCTTTTTAAAATTATGTTTAATTTTCCTCATGAGAATTTTTATCTTTCCATTTGCATTCATTTGTATTTATCTCCTAGAACATACCTAAAAATTAAACATCTGGATCATGTAAGGATTGACATTTTTCTTGAGACATAGTCACATTTTTCTGGTTCTTTGTGTATGACTTATGGATTATATTTGGGGCCTTGTGGATATTATACAGATTCTGGATCTGGTTATAATCCTCAGGAGAATGTATATTTCTTTTTTTAAGAAGTCAGCCCAGTTGAGTTGTTTGTTTATAAATTGAAGTATAGTTGATGGACATGTTAGCTTAAGATGTACAACATAGTGATTCAGTATTTATGTGTACTCTGAAATGCTCACCACAATAAACTAGTTACCATCTCTCACTATATAATGAATGCCATTACAATATTATTGACTATATTCTCTATGCTGTATTTTACATCCCTGATTTATTTATTTTATAACTGGAAGTTTGTGCTTTTTGACCACCTTCACCCATTTTGCCCAGTACCTACCTACCTCACTTCTGGCAGCCACCACCAGTTCTTTCTTTTCGGAGTCTATTTCTGTTTTATTTTGTTTGTTCATTTGTTTTGTTTTTAGATTTCACATATAAGTGAAATCATTCAGTATTTGTCATTCTCTGACTTCTTTCACTTAGCATAATACCCTCTAGGTTCCTTCATGTTATCACAAATGGTAGAATTTCATTCTCTTTTACATCTGAATACTATTCCATTGTGGATTTTTACCACATCTTTATCCATTCATCTATCAATGGACACTGATGTTTCTTCCATATTTTGGCTATTATAAATAATGCTGCAGTGAACATAGGTGTGCATATATCTTTTGAAATTAGTGTTTTCATTTTCTTTAGGTAAATAACCAGTGCAGTTGCTGGATCATATGGTATTTTTATTTCTAATTTTTTGAGAAACTTCCGTAGTGCTTTCCAGAGTGGCTGCACCAGTTTACATTTCCACCAGCCATGTACAAAGTTACCCTTTCTCCACATCCTTACCAACACTTGTTATTTCTTGTGTTTTTGATACAAGTCATTCTGACTGGTATAAGTTGATACCTCATTGTGGGTTTGATTTGCATTTCCCTGATAATTTTAGTGGGTTGAGCATTTTTTTTCACGTACCTGTTGGCTCTCATTATGTCTTCTTTGGAAAAGTATCTGTTCAGATCCACTCCCCATTTTTTAATTGGATTGTTTGTTTATTTTGGTGTTGAGTTATATGAATTCTTTATATATTTTGATTATTAACCAGTATCGACATATATAGTGTATATATAATTTACATATATCTTCTGTTCAGCAGGTTGCTTTGATTGTTTCCTTCCCTGTTCAAAAGTGGTTTTTTTTTTTGATGTAGACCTAATTGTGGTTTTTTCCCCCCAAGTTATTTATTTTTGCTTTTATTGTCCTTGCCTGAAAAGACAGACCAAAAAAATACTGCTAAGACTGATGTCCAGAAGTTTACTCCCCTTATTTTCTTTTAGGAGTTTTATGGTTTCAGGTCTTACATTTAGGTCTTTAATTCATTCTTAGTTTATTTTTGTATATGATATGAGAAAGTGGTTTCTTAATTTAAATTAAGAAAGTTTCATTATTTTGGATGTAGCTTTTAATTTTTTTTTTCACGTACCTGTTTTGGATGTATTTATTTGGATGTATTTATTTATTGGATGCACTATTTATTGAAGAGACTGTCTTTTCCCCATTGTATATTCTTTCTCCTTTGTTGTATAACTTTACCATGTAAGTGTGAGTTTATTTCTGGGCTCTCTGTCCTGTTCCATTGATCTCCACATCAGTTTTTGTGCCAACACTATACTGTTTTGGTAACTATAGCTTTGTAGGAATGTTGGAAATCTGCGTGTTTGATACCTCTAAGTTTGTTCTTCTTAAGGTTGCCCGGGCTATTTGGGGTCTTTTGTGGTATTATTTGTTCTAGTTCTGTGAAAAATGCTGTTGGTATTTTGATAAGGATTGCATTCAGTCTGTAGATTACATTAGGTAGTATGGACATTTTAACAGTATTAGTTGTTTTAATCCATGAGCATGGTATATCTGATTTATTTGTGACATTTTCAGTTTCTTTCATTAATGTCTCATGGTTTTCAGAGTACAGGGGTTTCACTACCTTGGTTAAATTAATTGTAGGTATTTTTGTTGTTTTTAGTACAGTTTTTAATAAGATTGTTTTCTTAATTTCTCTTTCTGCTATTTTGGTATTAGTGTAGAAACATAACTGATTTCTATATATTAATTTTGTATTTTGCAACTTTACTGAATTCATGTATTCTAATAGTTTCCGGTGAATTCTTTAGGGTTTACTACATATAATATAACGTCATCTGCAGGCAGGGACAGTTCTACTTCTTACAAACTTGGATGTCTTTTCTTTTTCCTGTCTGATTGCTATGGCTAGGACTTCCAAGGCTGTGTTGAATAAAAGTGGTAAATGTAGGCATTCTAGTCTTATTCCTATCTTAGAGTAAAAGCTTTCAGTTTTTCGCCTTTGAGTATGATGTTAGCTATAGCTTTCTCATATATGGCCTTTATTATGTTGAGGTATGTTCCCGCTAAACTCAGTTTGTTAACAGTTCTTATCATGAATGGATGTTGCCTTTTGACAAATGTTTTTTCTGCATCTGTTGAGATGATCATATGGCTTTTATCCTTCATTATTTTAATGTAGCATATCACATTGATTTGTGAATATTGAGCCATTCTTGCATCCCTGGAATAAATCAGGGTAATCCTGGCCTCAGAGTGAATTTGGAAGCATTCTTTCCTCATTAATTTTTTCTTTTTTTTTTTTGGAATAGCTGAGAGAAGAATAGGGATTAACTCTTTGAATGTTTGGTAGAATTCACCTCTGAAGCTAGCTGTTGGCTTTTTAAAATTTCTGATTCAGTTTTATTCCTAGTAATTGTTCTGTTCAGATTTTCTATCTCCTGATTCAATTTTGGAAGATTGTGTACTTAAAAAATTTTTTTTGATATTTATATTTGAGAGAGGCAGAAAGGGAAAGAGAGAGACAGTGTGTGAGCAGGACAGGGGCAAAGAGAGACAGACAGAATTACAAGCAGGCTTCAGGCTCCAGGCTCTCAGCACAGAGCCTGATTTAGGGCTTGAACTCACAAGCTGTAAGATCATGACCTGAGCTAAAGTTGGATGCTTAACCAACTGAGCCACCCAGGCACCCTATAAGATTGTGTATTTCTAAGAATTTATCAATTTCTTCTAGGTCATTCAGGTTTTTAGCATATAATTTTTAATAGTAGTTTCTTGTGATTCTTTATATTTCTGTGCTGTCAGTTGTAACTTCTTTAATTTCTGATTTTATGTATGAATCGTCCCTTTTTTTCTTGGTGAATTTTGCTATGGGTTTATTTTTTTTTTAAATAACCTGCTCTTAATTTCACCCATCTTTTCTATTATATTTCTATTTTCTGTTGGTTTTAAAAGTCTCTATTTTATTTATTTCTGCTTTGATATTCATTATTTCTTTTCTTCTGTGACCTTGGACTTTGTTCTTTTTCTAGTCCCTTTAAGTGTGAGGTTAGATTATTTGAGATCTTTCTTGTTTCTTAAGGCAGGTGTGTAATGCTATAAATCTCCCTCTTAAAACTTCTTTTGCTGTGTTCCAATAATTTGGAACATGTTTCCATATTTGTTTGTCTTGGGTATTTTTTATTTCCTCAGTTTCTTTGTTGACCCACTGGTTATTCAGTAATATGTTAGTTAGCTTCCATGTGTTTGTGATTTTTACATTTTTCTTGTAATTGATCCCCAGTTTAATACCACTGTGGTTGGAAAAATATGTTTACATGTACATTTGAAAAGAATGTATATTAGGCTGTTTTTGGATGGAGTTCTCTGTATGTATCTAAGTTCGTCAGGTCTAATGTTGTTCAGAGTCACTGTTCCTTACTGACTTTCTGTCTGGATAATCTGTTCATTGATGTAAGTGAGATGACAATCCCCAACTGTTAACTGTATATCTGTCAATTTCCCTTAATGTCTGTTAACATTTACTTTATATATTTAAGTGCTCCTATGTTGTAGCCATAGATATTTAGAATTGTTATTTTTTCTAGCTGGATTGATCCCTTTATCATTTGTAGTGCCCTTCTTTGTCTCTTGTTACAGTCTTTGTTTTAAAGTCTGTTTTGTCTGATGTAAGTATTACTTCCCCAGGTTTTTTGTTTTTTTATTTACATTTAGATGGAATATCTTATATCTCTTCACTTTGTATGTGTTTTTAGGTCTGAACTTAGTCTGTTGTCAGCAGCACCTAGATGGGTCTTTTTTTTTTCTTTTTCTTTCTTTTTTTTTTAGTTTATTTATTTGTTTTGAGAGAGAAACCGCACGAGCAGGGAAGGGGAGGCAGAGAGGGAGAGAAAGAGAATCCTAAGCAGGTTTTGCACTGTCAGCACAAAACCTGACACAGGCTCAAACTCATGAAACCCTAAGATCATGACCTGAGCCGAAACCAAGAGTTGGACGCTTAACCAACTGAGCCAGGCCAGCACACCAAGATGGGTTTTGGTTTTTTAATCCATTCAGTCATCTTATGTCTTTTTATTGGAGCATTGAGTCCATTTACAGGTATGTACTTATTGCAGTTTTGTTGTTTTCTGGTTGTTTTTATCATTCTTCTCTATACCTGTCTTCTCGTGTTGTCTTACTTTATACTTTGACAATTTTCCTAAGTGTTATGTTTGGATTTCTTTCTCTTCATTTTTTGTGTATCAGAGCTTTTTGGTTTGTGGTTATCATGAGGTTCATATATAGCCCTCTATGTATATTCTATTTTGTTTTAAATTGATACTTAGATTTGAACACATTCTAAAAGTAATACATTTTATTTCATCCCATCCACATTATATATGTTTGATGTCATATTTACATCTTTTAATTTTGTGTATCCTTTAACTAAATATTGCAAATACAGTTGATTTTACTACTTTTGTTTTTTATCTTCCTACTAGCTTTATAGGTGATTTATATACTACCTTTACTATATGTTTACTTTTGCCAGTGAAATATTTTAAGAATTATTTTATTTCTAGGGGTGGCCTCCTTTTTTTCCCACTTACGGGAATTCCTTTAATATTTCCTGTGAGGTCTGTTTAGTGATGATGAACTCCTTTAACTTTTGTTTGTTTTGGACATCCTGTTTTTCCTCAGTTCTGAATAATAACCTTGCAGGATAGAGTATTCTTGGTTGTAGGATTTATTTATTTTTAATGTTTGTTTATTTCTGAGAGACAGGGAGACAGAGCATGAGCCAGGGACGGGCAGAGAGAGAGGGAGACACAGAATCTGAAGCAGGCTCCAGGCTCTGAGCTATCAGCACAGTCTTATGTAGGGCTTGAACTTACAAACCATGAATCATGACCTGAGCTGAAGTTGGACACTGAACTGACTGAACTACCCAGGTGCCCCAAAGGTTTTGTATTTAAACACTTCGAATATATCATGCCACTCCCTTCCGGCCTGTGAAAAATCATCTGACAGTTTTATATGTCTTTCCTTTCATGTAACTAGTTGCTCTTCTCTTGCTTCTTTTAAGATTCTCTTTTTAACTTTAATTTTTGATATTTAAATTGTTATGACGTTTGTTGCGGACCTCTTTGGGATCAGCTTGTTTGAGCTCTGTTTTTCCTGAATCTAGATGTCTATTTCCTTCCCCAGGTTAGAGTAATTTTTAGCTAATACTTTTTCTACCCATTTCTCTTTCTCTTCTCCTTCTGTACCCCTATAGTGCAATTGTTAGTATGCTTGATATTGTTATAGAGGTCCCTTAACCTATTTTTTGTTTTTTTATATTCTTTTTGCTGTTTAATTTGGATAATTTCCACTACCCTGTTTTCCAGATTACTGATCTGTTCTTCTGAATCCTCTATCTGCTGTTGACTGCTGTTAGTATATTTTTTACTTCAGTTATTATATTCTTTACCTCTAATTGGTTCTTTTATATTTCCTATCTCTGTTGAGGTTTTCACTGAGTTCATCCATTTTTTTCTCCCCAGAGTTGACTAATGACCATTAGTCATTATGACCAATACTTTGAATTCTTTATGAAGTGTTGTTTATCTCAGTTTCATTTAGTTATTTTTCTGAGATTTTATCTTCTTTTGTTCATAACATATTTCTCTATCTCCTAATTTTGTCTGACTCTCTATTTTTCTGTGTTAGGTAAGTCAGCTATGTCTCCTGGCATTGCAAGTATAGGCCTTGAGTAGAAGGTGATATGTGGAGCCCAGAAGTATAATTCCTTGTTCACCAGAACCAGGTACTCCAGGGGTGTCCCCTCTATGAGTTGTATGTGCCCTCCTGTTATGACTGGGCTATAATTGCTGCTGTTATACTTGAAATTAGGATCATGCTCTGGACCAGCAACTGGCTACAGTCCCCAGCCATCACTGCTGCAGGTGCTTTGGTGGTTGGGGCTGGTCTCCAGCATGCTGGCTGAGAGGCCTAGCTGTGGCTGCTGCCCATGTACATGACTGACTCTGAGTCTGGCTGTGACTGTTGTGGGCAAGGTGGAGGGTGGGGCTGGCTCCCCCTCCCTGAGACGAGTTTTTTTGGACTCTCGCCCATCCTGACTAATGATGTACACTGGGTGTGGCAGGGTGGTAGCTGCTCTGTTGGGGCACCAGTCTTGGCAGAGATCAACTGCCAGATGTAGTGGGTCAGGAGGGGTGTCTGTTGGGTTTGATGGGGTGGATCTGCAGGGGAATGCCAGAGTGGGGTAAGCAGTGCTAGCAAGGTAGATAGAGAGTGTTAGAACTGGCACCCACTAGTACTAGACCAGGTAGGCTGAAGGAAGCCCCCCAAAATAGCACCCCATGGCTTTTTTCCCCAAAGAAATTTCCTGCAGATCCCTGCTCTTCTGGCGTACTTGCTAAAATTAGTAGATATCCCTTATCTGTGGTGCAGGAGCTTTTCACACTGCTGCCTTTGTGGTCCTAGAGTGAAATTCTGTGCAGACCCTTTCAATTCTTATTAGCTTGTGGCTTTCCAGGAGTTAAACCACGCTGATTTTCAGTGCTCCTGGATATATGCCCTGCTGATTTTCAAAGCCAGGTGTAATGGGGACTTGTCTTCCTGGTGCACATAGATCCTCAGTGCAAGGCTGGGTATGTACCTGATACAGGTCTTGAACCCTACACTCCTTAGGACCTCCATACCTATGATATCCCTCTTGTGGGTTACTGAGCCGGGGTTTAGTTCCCAACCAGACTGTGTTTCTGCCTCTTTCACCCTTCCTCCTTCTCCTCCTCCTCCTTCTTCTCCTCCTCTTCTTCTTCTTCTTCTTCTAATTTATTTTAAATGTTTGTTTGTTTTTGCAAGAGAGAGAGACAGTGTGAGCTGGGAGGGGCAGAGAGAGAGGGAGTCACAGAATCCGAAGCAGGCTTCAGGCTCTGAGGTGTCAGCACAGAGCCCGATGCGGGTCTCCAACTCAAATGAGCCATGATCAGGACCTGAGCCAAAGTTGGATGCCCAACCCACTGAGCCCCCAGGGGCCCCATCTCTCACCCTTCTTGATGTTCCTGTTTCTTTATGTCTTTACCTATGGAAGAGCTGTCCTGCTAGTCTTCAGGTCTTTCTCAGAGGAAGTTATTATTTTTTAAATGTTTTTATTGGTTTCTGAGAAAGAGAGAGACAGCATGAACAGGGGAGGGTCACAGACAGAGGGAGGCACAGAATCTGAAGCAGACTCCAGGCTCTGAGCTGTCAGCACAGAGCTCGACGCGGGGCTCAAACCCATGAACTGTGAGATCATGACCTGAGCCGAAGTTGGACGCTTAACCGACACTGCCACCCAGGCGCCCCAAGAAATTACTTTCTATGTAGTTGCAGCCTTGGTGTGTTCACGAGAGGAAGTGAGCTCAGAATCTTCCTATTCCATTTTCCCTCTCCATCCTCATTAGATTTAGGCCAGAGTTCTTTCTCACCTTCTGTGGGAAGTGACCCAAACTCAGTTCAGTTTTCAAAGGTTTTATGGTGTTGCTTTTGACTTGTCTTGTACGTGTGCCACTTAGGTTTATATGATACTCACGAGTGGTTTAAATCTTAGTTCTCAGGACCCTTAGTATGGTGTTCTGTGTCTTTCCTGTGCTTGCACAATTGGGGTTAGTTTGAGACGGTGGTATTTTTAAACTGAGCTCTGATGCCTCCACCTTTGCTTTGCCACTTTGTGCTGTGCTTAGGCAGCTTAGGGTTGAGCCAGATTTCTACAGGTGTTTGTACACGAGAATGAAAGGATCCTTTTTCTGAGGCTCTTCTCTGAGATACTCCACACGTTCCTTGGCTCTCAGTGGCCCTTTTCCTGGCTTTCCTGGCTGGAATGACAGTTTCTCTCGGTTTTAGCAGCCTACAAGATTGTTGCACTTCAGAGTGCCAGGGACCTGCCCTGGGGCAAGACTGCTAGAGAAGAGGAAGTTTTCACTCCTTTTACAATTCCCTACTTCTGTTAACTTTTTACAGTCATTAAGGTTGTTACTTTTTGTGTTCTGTCTAAGGTTTTTCGTTGTAATCAGTAGCAGAACTAGAATGTAGCGGGCTTATCTTACCATTCTGGAAATGGAACTCCTATATTTTTAACATCTTTTGGATCTAGAAAAATTTGGACAATGAGAATGTTAACCTAATGTTTGAAATAGCTCTATTTGTGGTTATATACTAAGTTATTTAAAGAATAATTTCATGTAATAAAATTACATAAAGCTAATGTTTTCACGTGGTTGGATTTTTAAACAGAGCAAAAGAAGAAATGCTTAGATTCTCAAGAGGTTTCCATACCAGATTTATTCTTGAGTTTTTTTTCTCTTTAGATTTGTCTCTCTGCTATTCTTAAGTGTAAAGATAACAGCCTTATTTTAAAATTAAAAAAAAATTTCTTTAAATTTATTTATGAAAGAGAGAGAGACCGCATGACCAGGGGAGGGTCAGAGAGAGAGGGAGATAAAGAATCCGAAACAGGCTCCAGGCTCTGAGCTGGCTGTCAGCACAGAGCCCGACGCGGTTTAATAGTACCTATATGATTACTTGAGAGAATGAAATTAATTCAATTTTTAAATTTCCTGTAGAAATTTGCTTGTTTTAATACATTTTGAATAAATTGAGAATAAAATGTGAAATAAACTATATGTATTTGCACTTTAAATCAATAAGTGGTATCTCATTTAAATGTAATTAGAGGGTTAATTGATTTCAGTTATTTATAGAATGGATTAAGGAAAGTCAAATAGTTTAAGACTCAGAAATTTTAATATGTTTTTTAATTTTTTGAGATGTAAACAATTTTAGCTATGTTATGAGAACAAGAAATTAGTTCTGTCTGTGGATATTTATTCCTCAGCATACCTTAAATCTTAAATTTTAAGTTACAAAGTTATGAACTACTAACCAGACTATTGAAGAAGACCAGAAATCCAGGGAGCCTGGATGGCTCAGTTAGTTAAGCATCCAACTCTGATTTTCTGATTTTGGCTCAGGTCATGATTTCATGACTCATGAGATTGGGCCCTGTCTTGGGCTCTGCACTGAGGCAGAGAACCTGCTTGGGATTCTTTCCTCTCTCTGTGCCTCCTTTACTCACACCCACTCACTCACATTCTCAAATAAATATTAAAAAAAAAAAAAAAGGATCAGAAATGCTTCATTGCTTTATCATCCCACGATGTGAAAGAAATTATTTTAGTGAGTTTCAGTAGATTCTTTTGAGCAGAAGCACAAAATAGTTTTTTAATAGGTACTTAACAAATGCTTTCAATGTTTAGTTATTACTTTGATGATATAGTTTTTATAAATTATTTGCAGTATTAGTCATGTATGTTTAAATACACTGATTAAAGTCCTTATTCAAGGAGTTCTAATTTTTTTTTTTTTAATGTTTATGCTAAGAGAGAAAGGGAGCACTCATGTGCAGGAGGCACAGAGGGGCAGAGAGAGAAGGAGAGAGAGAAAATTCTAAGCAGGCTCTGGGCCATCAACACTGAGCCTGACACAGGGCTTGATCCCATGACTTGATCATGACCTGAGCTGAAATCAAGAGTTAGATGCCTAACTGAGTGAGCCAACCATGCGCCCCAAGGCATTCTAATTTTTAACTACTTTGTGGTCAGTAGCATTTGTGAAGTGGAATCCATACCTAATTTTTAGATCAGATTTTTTTTTCCCTTCTAGCAACATGATGCAGAAGTTGAGCACTTAACTGAAGTTCTTAAGGAAAGAAATAAAGAAAGCAAGAGGCTAAGGTCCTCTTTTGATACACTAAAAGAATTGAATGATAACTTAAAAAAGCAGGTAAGATCTCTTTTAATATATACTAGATTTCAAAATATTCTTAAAACTTTTATCATCTGTACTTAAATTATTTATCAAAGCCTTAGAATATAATTTGGCTAGAGAGATTTTGATTAACTTTATTTGCTAACTTTATTTTGTATAATACTTCCAAATATAAATATGATATTCTTAAGCTTTTGGTTTTTCATCATCTATTTTAGCAACTAGCTGAGATGCTTTTGTAATTTGTAATTTTTTAAATTAAAAAGAAGCAAAAAATACCACTTGATAACCTAGGGATTTTTAGGGATTGATTTAGCTTATCTAATACTACTTTTAACTGCTATTTTACACCACTGCTTATTTAACATTCATTTATTTTCTGGGTATCTATTATGTGCTAGGCAGTGTACTAGAAGGAAGCCTACACATTGCTTATAGTCTCATGAGTATAGTGTACTATCATGTTGTACTGTGATTATGTATGTGATGTAATATAGGTTGCTGCTTAATACTACTGAAGTTGTAAAGCAAATATTTTATGAGTTGTATCTGTTTTTCTTTTTTTAACTTTTGCCGGTTTTTGACTGAAAGATGTGAAAGGATATGTTGAAGACAGATGGGAGAATGGTTTGTGTGTATTTGTGGTGTGTGTATTTGTGGGAGGAGAAGTAGATAAGCAGAAACTGGGCTAAACCTAGGCACTTCAAAAATTAAAACTTTGGGCTGGAAAACTATATGGATTCTAAACTCAGACTCTCAGAGATAATATATATCCTGGAATTCCTTCTGTAGCTGTATGTTCTCAGTTTCTCTTTTTGATGTCCTGTAGTTACGGCTTGTTACAGCTTTTCTCAGTGGCAGTGATCACTAGGGATACTGTTTCTCATTTGATCTAAGTTCTCTGACTTCTCTGAATTTATTTATGGCCTCCCATAGTTGGAGTATGGCCTTCACTTACTGTTGTTTGGAGCCTGCTTTATCCCTGGAGAGATTACTTTTTCCCATCATAGTCTCAGTGTAGTGCTCTCTCTCTCTTTTTTTAAATTGAAGTATAGTTGACATACAACATTGGATTAGTTTCAGGTGTACAAATTAATGATTTGACAACTTTGTATGTTATGCTGTTCTCACCACAAGTGTAGGTACTGTCACTAGACAACTCTAGCACATTTTTTTTTTGAGAAGGGTTTCTTTAACTGTTAGCCAAGGAGCATTGTTGCCTATATCTATCTTTTTTTTTTTTAATTTTTTTTAACGTTTATTTCTTTTTCAAACACAGAGTGTGAGCAGGGGAGGGGCAGAGAGAGAGGGAGACACAGAATCTGAAGCAGGCTCCAAGCTCTGAGCTGTCAGCACAGAGCCCGTTGCGGGGCTCAAATCAGAAACTGCGAGATCATGACCTGAGTCGAAGTCGGCCGCTTAACCGACTGAGCCACCCATGTGCCCCTGTACCTATCTTTTAAGGTTATATAATTCTTAATAGTTTTGCATGTGTTTGCATCAGTATCTGGTGAGTGGAGTGGATATGTAATTATTAAGTGATCAACCTATTGATAATTGGATTTTTGATAATTGGATTTTTGATCTAGTATGTCCAAACTGGAAAAGCTTGGGAGAAACCCTTTGGTACCAAATGGCAAAATACTTTATTTTATTTTATCTTAATTTTTTAAAATTTTTATTTATTTTTTGAGAGAGACAGAGCACAAGCACAAGTGGGGAAGGGGCAGAGAAAGGAGACCCAGAATCTGAAGTAGGCTCCAGGCTCTGAACTGTCAGCACAGAGCTGGATGAAGGACTCGATCTCATGAACCTGTGAGATCATGACCTGAGCTGAAGTTGGGCAGTAACCAACTGAGCCATCCAGGCGCCCCTATTTTATTTTATTTTTATTTTTTAAAGTTTGTTTATTTTGAGAGAGAGAGAGAGAACACAAGTGGGGCAGGGGCAGAGAGAGAGGGAGAGAAATAGATCTCAAGCAAGCTCTCTACATCAGTGTAGAGCCTGATGTGGCACTTCAGTTGATGAACTGCAAGGTTATGACCTGCACCGAAATCAACAGTCAACTGACTGAACCAACCAGGTGCCCCTGGGATGCTTTTTTATGGTTACTTTGTTTAGTGTAGATGAGGGATCTTTTTTTTTCCCCTCCTGTTAAGGATGAAATAGTAAATACTCTGGGCTCTGTGAGCCATACAGTCTGTCATAATGACTCAATTCTGACATAATGCAAAAGCAGCTATAGGCAGTAAGTGAGTGAGTGATTATGGCTGTGTTCTAATAAGACTTTATAACAACAGTGTTCAGATTTGGCCCATGGGCTATAGTTTGCACTATGAAAGACATATATAGTTGACCCTTGAACAACACAGGTTTGCACTGTGTTCCACTTATATGCAGATTTTTTTGATAAGTAGTACAGTACTATAAATGTATTTTCTCTTATGATTTTCTTAACATTTTGTTTTCTCTAGCTTACTTTATTGTAAGAACATAGTATATAGGAGCAAAACATATGAATTATGTGTTAATTGACTGTTTATGTTATCACTAAGGCTTTTCTGGTCAGTGGTAAGCTATTAGTCAAGTTTTGGGGAGTCAGAAGTTCTATATGAATTTTTTATTGCCTAGGGGTCAACACCCCTAACCCACACATGGTTCAAGGCTCAACTGCATTTAAAAATTGCTAAATAAAAAAGTAAGTTATTTCTTTGACTGACTTATGTAGTAATTTGTGGTACTACTGGACATAAAGATGTTTGCAATAATAATAACAACAATGATGACAATAACAAACCCATTACGTCTTGCTAAGCTGAGGATACAAGGATTAATATCCAGGATCTGGGCACCATTGGCTCTCAGTTGAAAAATTAGAGGGTTGTACCCTAGGAGGAGGCAAATTAGAGGTATTTGGAACCGTCCTCTGATTGAAATGTGGTCTTAAATGATCTTAGATCCTGTTTAGAGTAAGGTAATCAGTTTCCATTTTGAATACCTAGAATGAGCCATCTCTGAAAGAAGGTATCATGTGATAAAGTTGTAAGCTTTCTTTATCATTCTGTACAAAATTAATAATTATATTAAAGTCAGAATCACATGACTAAATATGAAGAGAACAAAAATGCCCCAGACAATATGAATAGGCCTGCCAGTGATCCAGACATTGGAGCTAATAACAATGACTTTAAAATGATGATTAAAATTTAAAAACTTGATGGGGGCGCCTGGGTGGCTCAGTCGACTAAGTGACTTCGGCTCAGGTCATGACCTTACAGTTCGTGAGTTCGAGCCCCGCGTCGGGCTCTGTGCTGACGGCTCAGAGACTGGAGCCTGCCTAGAATTCTGTGTCTCCTCACATTCTCTCTCTCTCAAAAATAAATATAAAAAAATTTTTTTTAAGTTTTAAAAATGATTAATATGTTCAAGAAAGTAGGAAAAAAGATTGAGAACTTCATTAGAGAAGCAGAATATATAAAAAGGAACTAAATTCAAATTCTATTTTTTAATTTATTTTTTTAAATGTTTTATTTATTTCTGAGAGAGAGAGGGACAGAGTGAGCAGGGGAGGGTCAGAGAGAGAGAGAGACACAGAATCTGAAGCAGGCTCCAGGCTCTGAGCTAGCTTTTAGCATAGAACCCAACGGGGGGCTTGAACCCACGAACCGTGAGATCATGAACTGAGCCAAAGTCAGACGCTTAGCCAACTGAGCCATCCAGGCGCCCCTAAATTGAAATTCTAAAACTAAAAAATACACTAATCGAATTTGAAAACTCCAGTGAAAGGATTTAACAGTAGATGAGTCACAGCAGAAGACAGGATTAATGAACTGGATCATTTCCTAAAAAGTCTTGACATGAAAACATTGAGTGGAGAAAGAGTAAAAAACATTTGTTAAAAGTTTTAACATGGGAGTTCAAAAAGAGATAATAGGGTGAAAACAAAATATGAGAAGAGAAATGGTCACTTATTATCCAAACAAATATAAATATAAATCAAATAAAAAAACCCAAACAAACCCACCAACCTACAGATTCAAGAAATTATGTTAAACCTAAGCAGGGTAAATATTGAGGAAAACCATAAACAGGAACACTGCTTTAATTTTAAGACTGCTAAAAACATTAAAGATAAAATTTTAAAAGTGATCAGAGAAAAAGAAGATATCTTACCTTCAAAGAAGGAACAGAAAACTTATGACTAACTTTTAAGGAGGAAACCATGTATACCTTAAATATAAATAGGAAAAGAGAGAAAACCTCCCCTTCCCTGTTGTATGAAGCCAGCATAATCTTGATACTAAACATGTCAAGAATGTTACAAGAAAAGAAAAATTCAAACAAGTTGCATAAATATAGATGTAAAAATTTTAAATATTAGCAAGTTGAATCTAGCAGTACATAAAAATAATACAACTGAATGGATTTAATACAGGAATACAAAGGTGGTTTATCATTTGAAAATTAACACATCTAATAAAAGTAGAAAAATCATAATTTCTGCTGATAATAAAATTGAGCACCATCTCATGATAATAGTAATAAAAGAGAACTTAATTTTAATAAGTATCTACAAAAAAAATCCAACAACAAAATCATCTTTAAGATAGGTTATTGAAGTGTTTTCCCTCTGAAATGAGAACAAAGTAAGTGTGCCCATTGTTACTGTTTCTATGTAACACTATCCTGAAAGTTTTAGTGCAATAAGGAAAAAAGTAGAAAATAAAGATTGGGAAGGAAGAATAAGACTTATACACTGATTACATGATTATGTCTTATATACATAGGTATCCAAACAAGTACACAAATAAGTTAGTAGAATTAAGCAAATTTAGGAGAGTCTTTGGATGTAATTTCAATATACGAAACTCAAATGTGTTTTTATATACCAATAATAATCAAATAATAAATGTTATTTTTACAAGATCTCACAGATAATAGAATCAAAAAACATTAGCTCTCCAGGAATAAATCTAAACAAAGATGTGTATAATGTATATACTGAAAAGTACAAAACATTATTAAAATAAAGTTCTAAATAAATTGAAAGCTACGTTATGTTTATAGATGGAAAGACTCAATATTTGTAAATATGTCAGTTCTTCCCAAATTTGTATATTAATCCAATTTCAGTAATTCATTTCTACATGCTTAATGATTTGTACACTTTTCTATACATATATTGTAGTTCAATAGAAAGTTCAATTAAAAGACATTTCCCATTAAAGCATATACTTGTAAGATACCAGGAGACTTACAGTTTTCTATAGAATTGAAGTAAGCTTAAACACTGTTAGTGCTTTGGGGACAAATGATGGTTTTTAGCTGTGTTTTTTTAATTAAATTTTTTATTTCATTTTATTTTTGTTGACATGTAATTGACATACAGTATCCTGTTAGTTTCAGGTGTATATCATATTGATTCAATATTTTTATACATTTCAAAATGATTTCCAAGATAAGTCTAGTTACCCTCAGTTGTAATTTTCTTTAATCGTAAATGCTACCTCTGTTTTGTTACATTGTTTGGTTATACAGACTAGATAAGATAATAGATTATTTTGGAAATCTTTAGTGTGAAATCAGCTTAAGTTTTATATTGAAATATTTACTGTTTTCTCACTGTAGTTAAATGAAGTAAATGAAGAAAACAAGAAGATGGAGATTCACACTAAGAGAGTTCAAGCTCGTTTAGATAATTTACAGGTAAGTTGCCTGCTCTTTTGATACAAGTGAATTTTAAATGATTGCCTTTGGGTTTTCTCACCTTTAATACAATTGTGTTTTAATTCATGGATATGCACTGTTGCAGAGGAAGTATGAGTTTATGACACTACAGAGACTAAAAGGAAATTGCCATGCTGCTAACGAAATGAAAAGTTTAAAACAAGAAAAAGTACCAGTCTCAAAAACTCACAAGGTATGATGGGATTGAAAATTTCTCCAATAGAAGGCAAAGACATTTTCTCTTTGTTCTTGAACCTTTTTTTAAACATCCTTTTTGATACGAGAAGATTCACCCTAATAATTCATTTACAGAGAAATATATGTATAATACTTCTAATATGCTTTTATTTCCAAAAGCAAAACAAAATATTTCAGCAGTGTTTCAGGCATAGTAACACTGACAAATCATAGGACCCTAAGCTTAATAAGAGCTTTATTATTCGTTGTATTTTAAGACCCTATAAGCTTTCAGTATTTTCTGTCAAGACTACAGTCCACACCTGAATGAGCTCTATTTTTTTATTTTTTCCTAAGGATTTTTTTTACATTGAGGTATAAATTATATACAGTAATATAATGCACAGATCATTAAGTATATAGTTTCGTCAGTTTTGAAAAATGCCTATACTCCTATAACCTACAACTAGATATAGAACATTTCCATCACTCTAGAAACGTTCCCTTGTGTGTCTTTTCAGCTCTTCCTTGTAAGAAGTAGTTGTTAATCTGAATTCCTATCACCGTGAATTCATTTTACCTATTTTAGAACTTTGGTCAGTGAGATTGTATAGTATACATTCATTTGGGTAAGGCTTATTTTACTCGTCATAACATTGGGTGTATCAATAGTTTGTTCCTCTGTATTGCTCAGTAGTATTCCACTGCATGACTGTATCACAAAATTTGTTTATTCTTCTGTTGATAGACACCTGGGGTGTTTCTATTTTTTGTCTATTCTGAATAAAGCCATTAAGAATATTTGTGTACATGGGTTTAGTGGACATGTGTTTTCATTCTTCTTGGAAATACAACTAAGACCAGAATTTCTGAGTCATAGATACTTGACTTTTCATAAAACTGCCAGTTTTCCGAAGCTATTGTACCATTTTATACTCTTGTGAATGTTGTAATTACTCTACAGCCTTGCCCAACATTTGGTGTTTTCAGTCTTTTTCATTTTGACCTTTTTAGTGGGTGGGTAGTGATATCTCAATCTGGGCTTTTTAGTAATTTTTATAAATCTTCTACTTCTTTGCATAAAGTGGGAGCATAGCATTGTTTAAAGATTTTTGTGAAATCTCAGTAGCAAAATCAGGAGCCACCATTGGGCACTGTGATTCTGAAGGTGTTAACTGTCTGACTTATGATGAAGACATCATGATGACTCGGGACCAAATTCAGCAAAAGATTGCTATGCAGAACCTTCTGTTCTTGGAGCTGTTAGAGCTCACCATCCTATGCAGGGAATATAGTGATGACTTCTATCAACAGAAGATTGAGCACCTCCACCAAAAGTTCTCATACACCTGCAAGACCAGGCTTTATGTGAACTGCTGCTGCTGCTTTTTTTTTTTTTTTAATTAATGTTTACTTATTTTAATGAGAGAGAGAGAGTCTGAGCAGGTAGAGGGACAGAGGAGAAGGAGAGAGAGGATCCCATGTGAGCTCCATGCTGACAGCAGAGAGCCCAATATAGGGCTCAAACCCACGAACCGAGAGATCATGACTTGAGTCTAAGTCTGATGCTTACCTGACTGAGCTACCCAGATACCCTTATGTGAACAGCTTCTATTGAGGCTTTAGATTCTCCACTTGGAGGTGCTGCTGGATGTTAGCAGGGAATTTCAGCAGTTCAAGCCCATATCTGTCAAGATAAAAGATGACCTGGTGTCAGGGCTTCACTGAACTCACAGTTGAAGATTTCCACACCATGTTTATAGACCTAATTGAGTAGATGGAGAAGCAGACCTAAGTAGCCAGCCTGCTGCCCTCCTTCAATAATCAGAGGACCTTGGACTTCCTATTAGTCTACCTGCAACTCTGTTCACCTCAGGCTTTCCTGTAGGATGAGAGCAGGCTCTTAGAGCATTTCATTGAGGGTGGGCTCACTGTCCAGGAATTCTGCCACCAGGAGGTAGAGGCCATGAATGAAAATAGTAATCACATTCTTGTCATTGTGCCAGCCCATGCCCTCCGGGTCTCTATCCAGGTGGGTGGAAGGAGACTGCATAGAGGTTATCAGCACTAACCTGCACATCTTTTATGAAGTCTCTGGGCCTAAGGTCTACCTTCTGTACCTCCTAGACCTATGATTTCCTCTACAAATAGGGCTTGCCCCTGTCTGCCACTGCTCTCTGCCAGGCAAACACATATGTGCAGAAATACTTTTTGTGGTTGTAAATGGAAATATTTCACAACCCCCACTCTCACTTTTTTCCTCTTATACAGCCTACAGTGTTTTATTAAAGGGGATGCTTTTCTATTCTGTACTTAATGATGTTTGAAATTATCTAAAGTTTTCATTTGAAGAAAACAGGTACTCTTGTTCAGAATAATGTAATTCTGATTTTGTGGATTGCTGTCTACTTAATGTTACCTTTTTATTTATTTGTTTTTGTTTCTTTATCTTTTCAGATGTCTAAAAAACTAAATCTAGCATAGTTCCCTGTTTAAGGTAGATGTGTAATAAATTGACTAAAAGTGATTTTAAGAAATACTAAAATCAGTGTAATTGAATCTATAAATTTTTGTGGCATTTTGTTTTTCACCTCCCATTTTGATAGACTCTCAAGAGGATTTCCAGGAAATTTTTCATATCCTGTTTATAGAATGTTAAAAAGATAAAGAAAGAAACAACTTTTTTGGGAAGAAGAAAATATGAAGTTCTTAGGTGGAAACTGTTTTAACTTTCTAAACCTTTAAATTTATTAAAATCTTTTAGTTATGGTGGTTTATGCTCTTGAGTTTAGGCCAATTTTATTTTATTATGTTATCAAACTTAGATAAAGAATTTTTATGAAAATTCTTTTTTTTGGTAATAAGGCAAAGTTCTTTAAGTTTCCTTTTTAGGATGGATTTTCTCTTCTCTCAGCTATCTTTTTAATATGTTTCTTCTGTTAAATGGAAGTGTTTGATTTGGAATTTTCGTTGTCATTCAATACATATTTTAATGGTGTTCTTTGGGTAACTTATTCTATAACCCCCAAATTTAAAGCTTGCCTTTTATCAGGTTGTGAACTTAAATGTTTGATTTAATTTTTTACATATAGGTACCACTTAATGCACAAGTTTATGAACTTTTTCAATACATATATTCAATACATACATTCAATATATATTTTAATGGCATTCTTAAGGTAGGTAGCTTATTCTGTATTCCCCAAATTTAACTTTTATCAGGTTGTGAACTGAAATGTTTGATTTAATTTTTTGCATATAGGTACCACTTAATGCACAAGTTTATGAACTTTTAACTGTCTTCATGGACTGGATTTCAGATCACCACCTTAGTAAATTAAAAAGTGAAGAATCTGGAATGGATGGTGAAAAGCCCCTACTGAAATTTGCTTCCCAGAGAAATGATATTCAAGAGAAGTGTATAAAGGTTTGTGTTTTGATTTGATACATATGACTTATAAAGATCAAAACTGGAGAGTCTGTTGTATATGTTATAAGAGAAATTGAAATAGTTCTAAAAAGATTCTAAAAAGACCAGTAGTTTCTTTTTTTTTTTTTTAATGTTTTATTTATGTCTAGGAGAGAGAGAGAGAGACAGCGTGAGCATGGGAGGGTCAGAGAGAGAGGGAGTCACAGACTGAAACAGGCTCCAGGCTCTGAGCTGGCAGTCAGCACAGAGCCCGATGCGGGGCTCGAACCCACGAACCGCGAGATCATGACCCAAGCGAAAGTCAGACGCTTAACCGACTAAGCCACCCAGGCGCCCCAAGACCAATAGTTTCTAAAAAGATTTATTTCAGACTTAATTAACATTAATTCATACTTTTTATTTTTCTTAACATAATGGGAACTTCTTTTTAAAAATAGAGACTAGAAGTTAACAACTTAATCCAAAAATGGCAAAATAATTGTATACTAGAATTAGGCAAATGATCAGTGATATGAACAATTCCTGATAGATAACACATGATTTCCACTAAAATAATTTTGTTTTACTTTTTGTCATGAAGGGATAAACAAACAAGGGATAAACATTTAAAACAAAATTTTTTTTAACATTTATTCATTTTTGAGAGAGAGCCTGTGAGTGGGGGAGGGGCAGAGAGAGAGGGAGACCCAGAATCCAAAGCAGGCTCCAGCCTCTGAGCTGTCAGCACAGAGCCTGACATGGGGCTTGAGCCTGATGTGGGGCTCGAACCCACAAGCAGTGAGATTGTGACCTGAGCTGAAGTCGGACGCTTAACCCACTGAGCCACCCAGGCGCCCCTGAAATGACCATTTTCTTAAGTTATAGACATTAATTTGGATATTAGTACTCGTGATTTTTAGTTAGTGTATGTGGTTATTAGAGGTTGACAATTATATTCTACAAGAAATATATTAAAACTTTGAAGAGTAGACATCTAAAGTTGTTTATTTAGTGTTTTCAGAGACAGTCACGTAATTGTTAAATATTGGCCAGGGTTTCATTTGAGAAAATTATTTCCAGTTTTCCTCTTTACATAACTAAAATGTTTCTTCTAAATGCGTTTTCTACTTGGCAGAATAATGGGCCTTCAAGATGTTCATATCCTAATCCCTGAAACCTTTCCATGTGTTATGTTATATGGCAGAAGTGAATTACGGTTTACTAATCTACTGACTTTCCATAGTGATTGACCAGGTTGTCTGAGTGGGCACAGTAATCATGTGAGCTTTTAACCAGACAGAAGAGCAGAAGAGCAGGTCAGAGACAGCCCATGCTTGCTAGCTTTAAAGGTGGAAGAAAAGGGCCATAAGCCAAGTAATGCTTCTAGAAATTAGTTCAATTTTAGTTATATTTAAGCCTCTGATTAATTTTCAGTTCATTTTTTGTCTCTGTCATAAAATAAGGGTCCAGTTCATTTTTCACAAGTTAATATCTAGTTTTCCCCTCACCATTTGTTGAAGCGACTGTCCTTTTCCCTATTGAGTGGTCTTGGCACCCTTGACAAACATTGTTTCACCATATATGTGAGGGCTTATTTCTGGGCTATTTTCATTGGTTTTTATCTCTCTCTATGTGAATATGACACTATTTTGATTACTGTAGCTTTGTAGCAAGTTTGAAGTCAGGAAGTGTGAGACTTTCAACTTTGTTCTTTTTCAAGATTGTTTTTTGTCTGTTCCTTGTGCCTGGAGATTCTATATGAATTAGAATGAGTAGTAGTCTATGTTGTATAAAAGTTTTACATTTTTACTTAATTAAACCCACATCCTTTCCTATTTATTTATTTATTATTTTGAGAGACAGTGCATGAGTGAGCGAGTGAGCAGGGGAGGGGCAGAAACAGGAGAGAGAATCCCAAGCAGGGAGTCTTGAGCTCCTGACAGTGCAGAGTCTAGTGCAGGGCTCAGTCCCACAAATTGTGAGATCAGGAGTCAGATGCTTAACCAACTGAGCCACCCAGGAACCCCCCATATCCTTTCTTTTGTTTATACCACTGCATCAGTGTTAAAATAGACCTCTCTTGCCCCAACATGTGGAAAGTATTTAACTTTGTTATTTTTTGTTTCTAGGCTTTTCCTGTTTTCATGGTTAACTTTGAAATATTTAATTCCTATTTTTCCCATTGATTTGAAATGTACATAAAATGTATTTAGGAGGTGAGGTCTATTTTTGTGGTCATTACTCTGTTCCATTGATCTGTATGTTCCTGTGTTACTACCACAGTGTTCTGATTAGTTCTGACTTTATAAATTATTATACATCAGCAGGAAAGTTTTGGTTACTTGAAGAAATTTTTAGTTGTCCATGATACTCATTTTAATACAAGTTTTGAAAGTCTTTTTGTATTTTATTGTTGTTACATTTAATTTCTGGATTGATTTAGAATTTGTATCTTTATAATAAGTCTTCCCCTCCTTCTTTTTATACAGTTAGTTTTTCATGTTCTTGAATTAAATTTGTGATTTTTATATATGTGTATTTAGAATCTTTCCTTTTTCATATTTTATTGTGTTTGGGAACTTTTTTGTTATTATGAATATGATTTTTTTCCATTCTCTAAAATTGGATATTGATGGTATTTGGAAGATAATTTTGCTTTTTATATTTTTAGCAACTGGACAGTTCACCAAAATTATTAGTTCTGATAACTTGAAAAATGTTTTTCTTGTGTTTTCTAGTTAAGAGATCACATTATTTATAATTAAGATATTATCTCCTTTTCAGTGTTAAACATTTTACTTCATTTTCTCATCACTTTTTCAAGTGAATATAAATATATATAAAAGACAGAATCTTACTTTTGCTTTTTACAATCCTTGCGGAAAAAGGTAAATAATAGAGGTGATAGCATCCCTGTCTTAGTCTCCCCTACTGAAGTGTTTCACAGTAAAATATGATTGTTATTTTTAAAAATTAGGGATTTTTCCTCTCTTGTACTAAGTTAGAAGGTTCTCAGAGAATATCTTAACACTTCTCCCTGACCTCAGTTTTCCTTCGTAGGATTTAGGGCTTAAATAACTTTCTTTGTGAATTGAGCTTTTACAGGAAATACTTGAAAATTCTTTTTTGTGTATAATTAAAATAGATTATATAGTGGCTCATAGAATTGAAGTATAATTAACATACAATGTTATATTAGTTTTAGATGTGCAGCATATTGACTGAACAATTCTATACATTACTCAGTGCACAACACAGTAAGTGTAGTCACCATCTGTCACCATCTGTTATTTCAATATTATTGACTATATTCCTTATACTGTATTTTCATTCCCTGTGACTTATTTATTTCCTAACTAGAAGTTTGTATTTCCTAATCCCTTTTATTATTTCACCCATCCCCCAACCACTTCCCTTCTGGAAGCCACCAGTTTGTTGTGTGTATATGAGTCTGTCCATTCATTTTGTTTGTTCATTTATTAGTTTGTTTTTTTGTATTCCACATATAAGTGAAGTCATGAGGTCTTTGTCTTTTTCTGTCTGACTTATTTTACTTACCATAATACCTTCAGGGTCCATCCATGTTGTTGTATATGTTAAGATCTCATTCTTTTATATGGCTGAGTAATATTCCATTGTATAAATGCATACTGTATCTTCTTTATCCATTCCTCTATTGATAGGCACTTGAGTTGCTTCCATATCTTGGCTATTACATAAACATAGTGGAGCTTCTATCTTTTTCAATGTGTGTTTTATTTTCTTTTTTTATTTATCTAGGTAAATATCTAGTAGTGGAATTATTGGATCATAGGGTAGTTCTATTTTTAATTTTTTGAGGAACCTCCATACTGTTTTCCATACTAGCTGTGCATTCTCATTAACAGTATATGAAGGTTCCCTTTTCTTCACATCCTTGCCAACGCTTATTAGTTCCTGTCCGTTTGATAATAGCCATTCTAACAACTGTGAGGTGATAGCTCATTGTGGTTTTGATTTGCATTTCCCTGATGAGTGATGCTGAGCATCTTTTCATGTGTCTGTTGGCTATCTGTAGGTCTTCTTTGGAAAATGTCCATTCAGGTTCTCTACTCATTTTTAATTGGATTATTTGGGTTTTTTGGTGTTGAGTTGTATAATTTCTTCATATATTGTGGATATTAACCCCTCATCAGATATATCATTCACACATATTTTCTTCTTTTCAATAAGTTGCCTTTTGTTTTGTGGATGGTTTTCTTTGGTATGTAAAAACTTTGTATTTAGGTATAGTCCCAATAGTTTATTTTTGCTTTTGTTGCCTTTGCTGGAGGAGGCATATCTAGAAAAATTTTGCTATGGCTGATATCCAAGAGATTACTGCCATTGTTTTCTTCTAGGAGTTTTATGATTTCACGTCTCGTATGTAGATCTTTAATCCGTTTTGAGTTTATTTTTGTGTATGATGCAAGGAAGTGGTTTAGTTTCACTCTTTGCATGTAGCTGTCCAGTTTTCCCAGCACCAATAATTGAAGACACTGTCTTTTCCCCATTGTATTTTCTTGCCTCATTTGTTGTAAATTAGTTGACCACATATACATGGGTTCTGGGCTCTCTATTCGATTGCACTGATTTAAGTGTTTATTTTTGTGGCTCTATCATACTATTTTGATTACTAGAACTTAATAGTATATCTTGAAATCTGAGATTGTGATATCTCCTGTTTTGTTCTTCTTTCTCAAGATTGTTTTTGCTATTCAGAGTCTTTTGTGCTTGCATACAAATTTTAGAATTATTTTTTCTTGTTCTGTGAAAAGTGCTATTGGTATTTTGATAGGTATTGCATTGAATGTTTAGATTGCTTTGGGCAGTATGGACATTTTAACAATATTCTTCCAATCCATGAACATGAAATATCTTTCTGTTTGTTTTTGTTGTCTTCAGTTTCTTTCATCACTATTTTATAGTTTTCAGAGTATAAGTCTTTCACTGTATTGGTTAAGTTTATTCCTAGCTATTTTATTCTTTTTGGTGTGATTGTAAACGGGACTATTTTCTTTTCTTTTTTTTTTTTTTTAATGGGATTATTTTCTTAATCTTTCTTGTTTCTTCATTATTAGTTTATAGAAATGCAACTGATTTCTCTATATTAATTTTGTATCTAGCAACTTAACTGAATTCATCTATCAGTTGTAATAGTTTTTTTTTAATGAAATCTCTAGTGACAGTTTAATTTCTTCCTTATTATTTTGGATGCATTTTATTTGTTTTGATTGCTGCAAGTAGCATTTCTAGTACTGTGTTGAGTAAAAGTGGTGAGAGTGGACATCTTTGTCTTGTTCCTGATCTTAAAGGAAGAGCTTTCAGTTTTTCACATTGAGTATGTTAGTTTTGGGTTTGTCATATAGTGCCTCTATTATGTTGAAGTATGTTCCCATAAACCCACTTTGTTGAGGTTTTATCATGAGTGGATGTCATATTTTTTGAAATGCCTTTTCGGCATCTGTGAAGATGATCATGTGGTTTTTATCCTTTCTTTTGTTCATGCGGTATGTCACATTAATTGGTTTACAAATATTGAACCACCTGGAATCTTAAGTAAGATTCCTGGACTAAATCTTAATTGTAGTGAGTGATTTTTCTAATATACCACTGAATTTGTTTTGCTAATAGGTTGTTGAGGATTTTTGCACCTGTGTTCATCAGAAATACTAGCTGTAGTTTTCTTTTTGTGTAGTATTTTTGTCCAGTTTTAGTATCAGGATAATTCTGGCTTTGTGGAATGAATTTGGAAGTTTTCCTTTTTTTAAAAGATAGTTTGAGAAGAATAGGTATTAACTTCTTTAAATGTTTTGTAGGGGCCCCTAGGTGGCTCAGTTGCTTGACTGTCCAACTCTTGATTTTGGCTCACGTCTTGATCCCAGGGTCATGGGATTGAGCCCCATCTGGGCTCAGTGCTGAGTATGGAGCTTACTTAAGATATTCTCTCTCTCTCTCTCTTTCTCTCTCTTTCTCTCTCTCTCCCTCTTTCCTTCCCCACCCCCCCAGTTCCCCTCACTCAGTCTCTCTCTCTAGAATGAGAGAATGGAAAATAAAAAATAATTAAAATAAAATAAATAAATAAAATAAATGTTTGGTAGAATTCACCTGTGAAGCCATCTGGTCCTGGACTTTTGTTTGTTGGGAGTTTTTTGATTGTTGATTCAATTTTATTACTTGTAATCAGTCTGTTGAAAATTTCTATTTTTTTTCTGATTCAATTTTAGAAAGTTATATTTCTAAGAATTTATCCATTTCTTGGAAATTGTCCAGTTTGTTAGCATATAACTTTCATAGTATGCTCTTACGACCCTTTGCGTTTCTGTTGTGTTCATTGTTATATTTCTCCTCTTTCATTTTTGATTTTATTTATTTGAGTCTCTCTTCTTTTGGAGTCTGGCCAAAGGTTTATCAGTTTTGTTTAGTTTTTCAAAAACTGGCTCCTGGTTTCATTGGTTTTCTTTGTCTTCTTTATTTTTTTGTCTCTATTTCATTTATTTCTGTTCTGATCTTTATTATTTCTTCCCTTCTATTAGCTTTGGGCTTTGTTTTCTTCTAGCCCTTTCAGGTCTAAAGTTAGGTTGTTTATTTTATTTATTTATTTATTTATTTATTTATTGCCTTTTGAGGTAGGCCTTTATTACTGTTCTTTCTTTGAACTGCTTTTACTGGGTTCCAAAGATTTGAACCATTGCATTTTCTTCTTTTTTTTTAATTTTTTTTTTTTACATTTATTTATTTTTGAGAGACAGAGCACCAGTGGGGGAGGGGCAGAGAATGAGACACAGAATCTGAGGCAGGCTCTAGGCTCTGAGCTGTCAGCACAGTGTCTGATGAGGGGCTTGAACTCATAAACCAAGAGATTATGACCTGAGCTGAAGTTGGAGGCTTAACCAACTGAGCCACCCAGGTGGCCCTGAACCATTGCATTTGCATTTTCATTTGTCCTCATGTATTTTTTTGTATTCCCTCTTTGATTTCTTGGTTCACCCATTCATTGTTTAGTAGCATGCTGTTTTACCTGCATGTTTTTTGTTCCTTTCAAATTTTTTCTTGTCATTGAGTTCTAGTTTCCTACCCTTGTGGTTAGAAAAGATTCTTGATATAATTTCAGTCTTTTTAAATTTACTGAGACTTGTTTTGTGGCCCAACATATAATCTGTCCTAGAGAATGTTATATGTGTACTTGAGAAGAATGCACATTCTGTATTTGAATGGAATATTCTCTCTGTATTGATTAGGTCAGTTGGTCTAATATGTCATTCAAAGGCACTATTTCCTTGATTTTCTGTCTGTTTGATCTGTCCATTTTGTAAGTTGGCTATTAAAGCTTTGTGCTTTTGGGTGCCTGGGTGACTCAGTTGATTAAGAGTCCAGCTTCGTCTCAGGTCATGATCTCACAGTTTGTGTCTCTCTGCTGTCAACATAGAGCCTGCTTTGGATCCTCTGTCCCCTTCTCTCTCTGTCCCTCCTCCACTAGCCTACACATGCTCTCTTTCTCTCTCAAAAATAAACATTCAAAAAATAAAGTTTCCTGCTATTGTCAATTTCTCCCTATATGTTAATAATTGCTTCATGTATTTGGTTACTTCTATGTTGGGTATGTCAATGTTTATAATTATATATCCTTTTACTGGATTGTTCCTTTTATCTTTGCCTCTTGTTACCGCCTTTGTTTTAAAGTCTGTTTTGTTTGATATAAGTATTGTCACTCTGGCTTTTCTTTCACTTCTATTTGCATGATACCCCTTCACTTTGAGTCTGTATGTGTCTTAGGTTTGAAGTGATTCTTTCGTAGGCAGCATTTGGATGAGTCTTGTTTTTTATCCATTGATTCATCCTGTTTTTTTATTGGAGCATTGAGTCTATTTATAGTTAAAGTAATCACTAATAGTATATGCATAATTGCCTTTTTTCCTTGTTTTCCGGTTATTTTGTAGTGTTCTTTCTATTCCTTTTTTCTTTCTTGCTCTCTTCCTTTGGAATTACGCTGGGATTCCTTTCTCTTTATTTTTTGGTATATCTATTACAGGTTTTTTATTTGTGGTAAAAAGTAGCAGCTTTTTATCTTGATGAGGTCCTAATTGTTCATTTTTGCTTTTATTTCCCTGGCCTCTGGAGACATGTCAAGTCTGTTAGATTTGGACTTGTGCTTTTTCTGATTTCTTGAAATAGGCATGGAGTGCAATGTACTTTCCTCTTAGGACTGCCTTTGCTGCATCCCATAGATTTTGGAATATTGTGTTTTCATTTTCATTTGTTTCCATATATTTTTTAATTTCCTCTCTAATTGCCTGATTGGCCCATTCATTCTTTAGTAGGGTGTTCTTTAACCTCCATGTTTTTGGAGGTTTTCCAGACTTCTTCCTGTGATTGATTTCAAGTTTCAAAGCATTATGATCGGAGAGTGTGCATGGTATGATCTCCATTCTTTTATATTTAATGAGGGCTGCTTTATGTCCCATTATGTGATCTATCTTGGAGAATATGCCATGTGCACTTGAGAAGAAAGTGAATTCTCTGGCCTCAGGATATAGAGTTCTAAATATATCTGTCAGATCCATCTGGTCCAATGTGTCATTCAAGTCCATTGTTTCCTTAGTGATTTTCTGTCTGGTTGACATATTCATTGCTGTAAGCGGAGTATTAATGTCCCCTGCTGTTAGCACATTCTTATCTATAAGTTTGTTTCTGTTTGTGGTTAATTGTTTTAAATATTTAGGTGCTCCCATATTCGGTGCATGGACATTTATGATTGTGAGTTCTTCCTGATGGGTAGACCCTGTAATTATTATATAATGCCCTTCTTCATCTCTTGTTATTGTCTTTAATTTAAAGTCCAGTTTGTCTGATATAAGTATAGCTATTCCAGCTTTCTTTTGACTTTCAGTAGCATGATTTATATTTCTCCATCCCCTTACTTTTAATCTGAAGGTATCTTCCAGTCTAAACTGCGTTTCTTGTAGAAAGCAAATAGATTTTTTGTTGTTTTATCCATTCTGCTACCCTATGTCTTTTGATTGGAGCATTCAGCCTAATTTTTTTTTTTTTTTGAGCATTCAGCCTAATTATATTCAGTGTTATTATTAAAAAATAATGGGTTTAGAGTCATCGTGTCCTTTGTGGGATTCATGCTTGTGGTAGTGTCTCTAGAACCTTGCCTTCCTTGCAACATTTCCCTCAGAGCATCCACGTCAGGATTTTTTGTAGGGCTGGTTTAGTGGTGAGAAATTCTTTCAGTTTTTGTTTATTTGGAAAGACTTTGATCTCTCCTTCTATTTTGAATGACAGGCTTGCTGGATAGAGGATTCTTGGCTGCATATTTTTTCTGTTCATCACATTGAAGATTTCCTGCCTTTCCTTTCTGACCTGTCAAGTTTTAGTAGATAGGTGTGTAACCACTCTGATAGGCTTCCCTTTGTATGTTAGGGTCCTTTTCTCCCTAGCTGCTTACAGAATTCTCTCTTTGTCCTTATATTTTTCCAGTATCACTCTGATATGTTGTGCAGAAGATCAATTCAAGTTTCGTCTGAGGGGAGTTTTCTTTTTTTTTTTTTTTATTTTTAATTTTTTTTTTTTAATGTTTTATTTATTTCTAGGAGAGAGAGAGAGAGAGACAGCGTGAGCAGGGGAGGGTCAGAGAGAGAGGGAGTTACAGACTCTGAAACAAGCTCCAGGCTCTGAGCTGGCAGTCAGCACAGAGCCCGACGCGGGGCTCGAACCCACGAACCGCGAGATCATGACCCAAGCGAAAGTCGGACGCTTAACCGACTAAGCCACCCAGGCGCCCCTGAGGGGAGTTTTCTGTGCCTCTTGAATTTCAACGACTACTCCCCTCCCCTGGTTGGGGGAGTTCTCTGTTATAATTAGTTCCAGGACTCCTTCAGCACCTTTCCCTCTCTCTTCCTCATCTGGAAAACCTACAATATGGATATTATTCCATTTGATTGCATCGCTGAACTCTTGAACTCTTCATTCATGTTTCTGGATCACTTTATCTCTCTCTTTCTCAGCTTCCTCTTTTTCTCTAATTGTGTCTTCGAAATCACTTATTCTCTTATCTGCCTCTTCAATCTGTGCATTGGACACCTCCATTGTATTATGTATCTCTTTTATAGCAGTTTTTAATTCATCATAACTATTTTCGAGCTCCATAGTGTTTGTAGCAATGGTTTCTCTGATTCTTCCATGCTTTTTTCAAACCTAGCAATTTTATGACTGTTGTTCTAAATTCTTGTTCAGTTATGTTGCTTATATCTGTTTTGAGCGGTTCTTTAGCTGTCAGTTCTTCCTCGAATTCCTTTGGCAGAGAGTTCTTCCGTTTCCTCTTTTGGTTAGTTTTCTATCTCTTGTTAATTTTAAAAGCTTTTTGTACACTCTGCCGCTGCAAGTTTTGCTGTAGTAAAGAGGGTTCTTTGACTCTTCAGGTCCTGTCCTTTCAGGAAGTGTTCTTTGAATGGTGCCTCTTGGTTTTTCTTATTGAGAGTTTGGTTATTTTGTTTCCCTACTCTTAGCGTATTTCGGACTCTCCACCATGTGTATTTTGGCTTGTTTTTTGAAGTAGCCCTGAAAAAAGAAAACAGACAACCACACAGGGAACACAGGTACACAAACGCACAGACAAACTAGTAAAGACGCAAACCCAGGGTCAGGTAAAAATAACAACAACAAAACTTCCTTCTGGAGGGGATGGGTGTGGTTTGGTGTAGGCAGGTCTCACCTCCACTGTGTCCTGCTGGCTGGTCCCTGAGGTCCTCCCTTGATTTTGGGGAGAAGAATGGCGTCTACCCAGTGTCTTCTGAACCAAGTGTTAGCAAATCACTCCTTTGGGTCTGATCTCCCTGTGTTGAGGAAGTAGCCAAGGTGGGCTGAGTTCTATACCCCACACCCCACCTCATTTCTAGTCCCTAGTCCGTGGGCTTTGTTTATCCTGCTTGAAACAGTGCTGCAGGTCACTGCTTCCCTGCTGCCGAGTGTTGAGTGGGGGGTAGGAATAGTGTCGCAGCCTCAGATCCGCAGGCATCAAGCAGTGATACAACCTGGGATCCAAGGCCTCTGCGCCCCGCATGCGTGCAGTGAACGTAGCAGCTTCAGGCCCCCTGCCACCGCTGCCACCACCGCCTGAAAGTTAGTTCTTTTTCCAGAAATTTTAAAACCTAACAAACCTTTATCTAGGGTGGTCATATGAAGAAATACCAAATCAAGATTACTATAATTAGGGGAAAAAAGAGGAGACATTGTTATCTTACAGAAATAAAAAGATTTATAAGAAAATACTATGTATAATTATAAGCAAATAAAATAGATAAGTGAGGTAAATAGACAAATTCTCAGAGGGACAGAAACTATCAAAAAATGACTCAAGAAATAGAAAAGTTAAATTGCTTTGTAATTAATAAGGAGATTAAATTAGTCCAAAGACTGCTTACAAAGAAAATGCCAGGTCCGTATGGCTTCACGGCTGAATTCTTCCAGACGTTTAAAGAATTATTATAAATTCTTCACAAGCTGTTCTCAAAAACAGAAAAGGATCCCACACCTAACGACTCATCTTATGAGGCCAGTATTTCAATGATAACAAATTTATCACAAGAACAGTAGAAACCAGTCTCTTAGGATTATGGACACAAAACTCCCCAACCCAATACAAGAAAATTGAATCCAGTCACATATAAAAAGAGTTATATACCATAACTGAGTATGATTTACCCCAGGAATGTAATTGACTTAACCTTCAGAAACACAACATATCTTTATGATAAAAGCAGTTAAAAGCTAGAGAAAAAAGGGAACTTCCTTTACTTGATAAAATACATCTACACAACCTCCACAGTTAATATCTTACTTAACTGTGAAATGAAAAACTGTATGTTTCTCCCTAAAATTAGGAACAAGAAAAGAATACTTACTCTCACCTCTTCTATTAAACATTGCAATGAAGGTTCTAGCCAGGGAAGTTAGTTAAGAAAATGAAATAAAGTTATCCAGAGTAGAAAGAAAATAAAACTATTTGCAGATGACATGATCTTGTTTATATAAAAACCTAAGGAAGTCACTAAAGAAAAAAAAACCTGTAAAAACTAACAAGCAATTTAAGGTTAAAATATACAAGTTCAATATTCAGGAAGTCAACTGTATATTTATATAGTAGCAGTAAACAATTTGAGAATGAATTTAGGAAAAACAATTCCACTTTTAGTGGCATCAAAAAGAATAAAATACTTTAGGAATTAGTATTTCATAAGAAGTGTAAAACTCATGCTCTGAAAACTACAAAACATTGTTGAAAGAAATTTAAAAGATCTAATAAAAATTCAATGACATCCTTATTCATGGGATACTTAGCATGCTAGTACTTCCTAAACTGATCTACATATTCAGTGCAACCCTGATTGTAAAATCCCAGCTGGCTTCTTGGCAGAAAACAATAACCCCATCCTGAAATGATTATGGAAATGCCAGGGACCCAGAATATTGAAAGCAAATTTGTAAAGGAGAGAGTTGGAGAACTCACACTTCCTGATTTAAAGTTTTTTTACAAAGCTACAGTAATGGATAGAGTGTGATGTTGGCATAAGGATAGTGGTAAAAAGTACAAAACTCTTTGAAGAAAACATACATGGAAATTGCAATTGGATTTGGAAATGTCTTCTTAAATATGACAAAGAAAGCAGAAAGAACCAAAGAAGAGAGATAATTGGGGGTGCCTGGGTGGCTCAGATCATGATTTCAGAGTTTGTGGGTTTGAGCCAAGCCCATGTTGGGCTCTGTGCTGACAGTTCAGGGTCTGGAGCCTGCTTCAGATTCTGTGTCTCCCTTTCTCTCTGCCCCTTCCCTACTTGTGCTCTGTATCTCTCAAAAAAGTAAACATTAAAAATTTTTTTAAATAAAAAATTAATTAAAAAATAATTGGCTGTATCAAAATTTAAAACTTAACTGATTAAAAAATGGGTAAAGGACCTGAATAGATATTTTTCCAAAGAAGACATATGCATGGCCAACAGGTATATGAAAAGATCAACAACACTGATATTCCAAGAAGTACAGATTAAAACAAATCTATAATGAGATCTCACCTCAGACCTCTTTGGATCTCAGATGTGTTCTCACCACCAAAAACAATAAAAGGTAACTATGTGAGATGATGGATATGTTAATTATCTTGGTTGTGGTAGCCATTTCACAGTGTATACATATATTAAAACATCACATTGTACACCTTATATATACAGTTTTGCCAGTCTTATTTTAGTAATGGGGGTATATGGAAATAAAATGTAAGAAAACATGGAATTGGGGAAAACAGCAGTATGTTTTAATTATTTACAGAAGGTCTGGATGACTGGAGTACCAGAGGTGAACAAAGTAATGGGCAGTAGTGGGAGAAGAAAGCAGGGTTGAAGCATGGTGATCTTTGGGGCCCTTGCCAACAAATTTGGCTTCTGTAAGCAGCCCTAGCCACTTACAGCGCCTTGATAAAAACATATATTCAATAAATGTTAATTGTTGTTACAACCAAACCAGAAGACAAACAAACCCACTGCTGAGAAAATTCTAACTAATAAAAAATGAAATTTAAGACAAAACTTTTATTTTTTTCTGTTTCAGTCTGTGACTCCCTCTCTCTCTGACCCTCCCCTGCTCACGCTGTCTCTCTCTCTCCTAGAAATAAGTAAAACGTTAAAAAAAAAAATTTTAAAAAAAGACAAAACTTTTCTTTTTTTAACTTTTGTGCTCCATAGGATACCATCATGAAAGTCAAAAGACAGTCTAACTGAATGGAGATAGTAGTTTTCAAATCATATATCTGATAAGGGACTTTCATTTGAAATATTTTTTAGAAAGCTTTACAACTCAGTAATAAAAAAGAAAACCTAATTAAAAATGCACTATGGATCTGAGTAGACATCTCTCTCAAAATCATATACAGATGGTCAATTAGCACATGAAATGATGCTCAATAACATTACTGTCTTGGGAAATGTAAAGCAAAACCACTTTGATATATCACATCCCATCCACGAGGATGGCTAAAATTAAAAACAAAAAACTAGATAATTGTGACCAAAATGTGAATGAAGAAATTGAAACTCGTACTGCTGGTGAAAATATAAAATTGTATAGTACCTTTGGAAAATAGTCTGGCAGCTCCTGAAAAGATTTAACATAGATTTACTACATGAGTTAGCATTTCCACTCCTAGGTACATACAGGAGAAATCAAGGCATATGTACACACAGAAATTTGTACAAGAGTGTTCATAGCAGCATGATTCATAATAGCCACAAACGGAGAAACAACCCATATGTCCATCAGTGGACAAATGGATATGGTCTATGTATACAGTGGAATATTACTTGGTGGTAAAGAGAAATGATGTATTGTTGCATGCTACAATATGAATGAATGAATGAATGAGAATATTGAAAGTAGAGACACTGAGTGGCCTCTGTTAAGTCTCTGATGTCGGCTCCGGTCATGATCTCCCTGTTAGTGAGTTCAAGCCCCACATTGGATTCTCTCTTGTCAGCACAGAGCCTACTTCAGATCCTCTGCTTTCCTCTCTCTCTGCCTCTCCCCCACTTGCTCTCTCTCTCTCTCTTAAATAAACATTAAAGAAAAAAATAAACCCAGTCTCAAACCTTAAAAAAAAGAAAAAATATTGAAAGTGAAAGAAGCAAATCACAAAAACAACATATTGTAGGACTCCATTTATATGAAGAATCCAGACTAGGTAAATCTATATAGAGAAGGCAGATCAGTGGTTGGGGCAGTATTGGGATGATTGCTAATGGTTAGGGTTTTTTGGGAGTAGATGATGAAAACTGATTATGATGATGGTTTTACAACTGTGTGAATATACTAAAAATCATTTAATTGTACACTTTAAATAGGTGAATTGTAAGGTGTATGAATTATGTCTCAATAAAACTATTAACAAAAAATTAATCACTACAACAGAAACAGAAATATAACCAAGTCTTTGTGGTTCTCTTGGTCTTGGTGTCTCCTAAGTCTCTTTAAACTTGAGATACTTTCTCCGCCATCCTTCTTGCCTCCCAATTTTTATGCTAATAAAACTCTTCTTGTTGAAGAGTCATGCTCAGTTGAGTATCTCACATTTTTAATTTTTCTGCATCCTTTTTGGTATTATGTAACTTGCGTGGCAGACATGCTTTATAGGTAATTCTTTTTACTCTGTCTTACCTATGTATATGTAGTCTCATTTGAAAGATTTCACTCTGAAAAAAATCACTTTGATTCTTCTTCTCCTCCCCTCTCTCCCCCCACCTTGGGACTCACAACTCACAATGTGATCAAGGGTCACGTGCTCTACTGAATGAGCCAGCCATGTGCCCCAAATCACTTTCTTTACCAGTTTTAAATCTCATGTTAAAATATAGGGTGAAGGGGATTAAGTATACAAGATTTTACTGGAATTATGGCCTTAAGATAGTAGATAGTTATTAAATTCCATTCATGCATAAAAGTACAGTTTAGACATTCCTCCTTGAGGTGTCTAATTTTTCAGTTTTGCTTGAAATTTCGTTCCAGAAAATGATAACTAAGACTAGTAGGAAACCAGTGAAAATTTTTAAGGAGAAAATAGCATCAGGTTTATGCTTTCAAAGGATCTTGTTAATTACAGTGAAGGCACCAGTATAGATGCTGGAAAATAGTTTAGGAAAGTCTTAAAGTAGTTCAGATTAATTAAGAAAGTAATTTGCATTAGAATCATGGTTATGAAATTAGAAGTAAACTGTTGAGAAAATATTTAGGAGGTAAAACAGATGAAACTTTTTAATGGATCTGGTATATAAGTTGAGGTGTCTAGTTGGTTTCCAGGTTTCTGACTTTTCAAACTGTATGAATGTTAGTAGCATTCACTCAAAATAAGAACTATTGGAGTACATCTGGGTTTGAGCCATCTCAATTTGATAAGTTCTGGACAAGCTGAGATTTAGATACCTAAATGGATGTTTGATAAACATGGATATAAGGGACCAGAGGTCAGCACAAAGAGGAGTCAGTGCTAGATATGTAAATATGAGAGTCATTAGTTTGTATGGGCTAATTAGTCTGTATTAGCTAATACTGAATTTGAGGAACCCCAGCATATAGTGACCTAGTGAGTGAAGATGAACCAGGCAGAGAGACAGTGACTAGAGTAGAAGAAAGAAAACTAGAAGAAATTGGTATCACAGAAGCCACTGAGTATTTCAAAAGGAGGAAGTAGTCAGTAGTGCCTACTGTGAAAGGTCAGATACGTCCTTCCAAACTTGTATGTTTATTTCCATACCTGTTGATCATATCTGTGGTCTAATTACATATGATTTTGTATCCTAGCTTTCATTGTTTTTACTTAATTTATCATTAATATTTTTCTCGTTCATAATCTTTAGTCCAGTGAGTGGATGTATACCTGACTCAACCATTTCCTTATTGCTAAGTGATTAAGTTACCTCTGCATTTTTTAAGCACCTCATGTGCTTTAGGAGGTGTATATTTTAGGTGTTCTTCTTAGGCTAATATACCAGAAGTAGGATGATTCCATCAAAAGCTTAGAGTATCTCTTTATGGTCTTGAAATTTTCTAGCAAAATGACATACTTTTGAAACAGTATTCATAGGTATCTTTTTAAATTTTTTTAAATATTTTTATTTTGGAGAGAGACAGAGACAGTGCACAAGTGGAGCAGGGGCAGAGAAAGGGAGGGAGGCATAGAATCTGAAGCAGGATCTAGGCTCTAGGCTTTGAGCTGTTAGCACAGAACTGACACAGAGCTTGAACTAATGAACCAAGAGATCATGACCTGGGCCAAAGTAGGACATTTAACCAACTGAGCCACCCAGGCGCCCCATAGACCTCTTCTTTAAGCATTTGATTATTTTTACAATTTGACTTTATTATTATTTATGCAAGTCACACCTGTTAAGAGGAAGATATTACCCCAAATGCTAAAATTTTACTGACAATATTTTTAAAAACATTTATTTTTTTTTTTTTTTTTTTTTTAATTTCTAGGAGAGAGAGAGAGACAGCATGAGCAGGGAAGGGTCAGAGAGAGAGGGAGTCACAGACTGAAACAGGCTCCAGGCTCTGAGCTGGCAGTCAGCACAGAGCCCGACGCGGGGCTCGAACCCACGAACCGCGAGATCATGACCTAAGCGAAAGTCGGACGCTTAACCGACTAAGCCACCCAGGCGCCCCATATCTTTTTCAATATAAATCATTTAAATGTGATTGTATCACACTTGCTCTTTTATAACCTACTTTTATTGTCTAAATAAAATATAGATTCCATTATAATTTTTTTTTTAAATGTTTTATTTATTTCTAGGAGAGAGAGAGAGACAGCGTGAGCAGGGGAGGGTCAGAGAGAGAGGGAGTCACAGACTGAAACAGGCTCCAGGCTCTGAGCTGGCTGTCAGCACAGAGCCCGACGCGGGGCTCGAACCCACAAACCGCGAGATCATGACCTAAGCGAAAGTCGGACGCTTAACCGACTAAGCCACCCAGGCGCCCCTCCATTATAATTTTTAATGGTTAACATATGTATCATAAAATTACTTAATTATTTAAAGTCAAGAGAATATGTTTGTAAAGGTTCATCTCATTAAAATCTTAGTGTAGCACTGCTGGGTTAAAGGATGTATGTATTTAAATTTTGAAATATTTATTTCTACATTGTGTTGCATATGGTTTCAAAATGAGGGTTTTTGTTAGAGAACTCTTTTTCTTTTGAAAAAGGATAATTTTTTTAAAATGTGGTATTTGATTTCAGACATCTAAAATTACTGTGCTTTTATATCTTCCGTCATTTTATCTTTAGCTTTTGCCCATGATGACAGAGCAATTACAGTGGATGCCATTTTTGAATGCCAAACTTCATGAGCCTTTTGTAAAATTTATATATTGGTCTCTAAGGCAGCTAGATGCTGGAACACAGGTAAGTGATTAATAGTCTATGTTTAAGTGATACTCTGTTTACTTATTTCTCTTGTTCTTTCACAGATTTTGTTGTTCTGCTTATATTTCTGAACTTTTTGCCTTCTCTGCTTTATTTATTGCTTTCTCATTATCCTTTTATAAATATTGTTTTCCAGTGCCATAGGTTTTAATCAATATGTAAAATTGTTTTTTAGTTTCAAAATTGTATAAGTATCACTCTTAGGTTATTGTTAAAAGCAACTGTCCCCACCCCCCCAGTATTTTATAATTTTTCATATTTTACTGAAGGTAATAAAAATTAAAGATTTCTTGTGTTTATGCCAATAAATACATATTAGCTAAATTAGATAATAATTTTTAATAATAGCCTAATCAGAGCAAAATAATTATTCCAGCATCTTATAAAATGAATGATATATGTTACCTATTCATAGAAAGTTCATTCAGTTTAAATTATGTCATGCATATGTAATCATTTGTGCTATGAGCTTTATTAGGTTTGTAAAATTTTATTTCCCTAATTAGTATTGATAAATGCTGTTATAGCTTTCATTTACTCAAAGGAAAAAAGTGAATTTGTGCTTGGGTAGTATAATCTTGGTCCTGGAATTTAGGAAGCACACAGTTAAACCACTCAGTGCAGTACTGATGGTTAAGTAGTAGTAATTGAGTCATGTGATTATTGTGTAGTATGATTAAGGTTAAGGAAAAATATCTTTCCTGAGGTGGTGTCCCAGATATTTTGCCTCTGTATTGGATGAATAAGCACATGAGCATAAATGCATGCATGTGCATGCACCTCACACACACACACACACACACACACACACACACACCCATGGAATATCATTTTTAATTTATTGATCTTAACTACATATCTCACTAAACAAAATTATATCTATTACCAGATCCTGTAATGTTGCTATCTTTTTTAAATTTCATTTTGCTATTTGTATAATGGGTTCTGAAAATGATTGGCTGAATGCTCTCAACCACAAAAGGCTAGGTTCAGAAATTGAATGAAATCTTATTTTATCTTCCTTCCAAATATTCTTCTCATTTTCCTTCAGATAATTTATAGTTTATTTTTATCCAAAAATATATACTGTGTGCCACACTCTGCTATTCTAGACAGATGCCATGCATCTACGTTTCTAGTGAAAAGTAGCATTCTTGCTACTGTCTTGTTTCTTTATTCAAGATTAATTGATGGATTTCTAATATTTCAGTTTTAACAATTGTCTGCAAATATTTTTTCATTCTTTTTAATGTTTATTTATTTTTAATTTTTTAATATTTATTTTTTAGAGAGAGAGAACATGAGCAGGGGAGAGGCAGAGAGGGAAACACAGAACTGGAAACAGTCTCCAAGCTCCGCTGTCAGCACAGAGCCCGAAGTGGGGCTCAAACTCACAAACTGCGAGATCATGACCTGAGCCAAAGTCAGAGGCTTAATCCACTGAACCACCCAGGCGCCCCTAATGTTTATTTATTTTTGAGAGACAGAGCATGAGTCAAAGGATGAACAGAGAGAGAGGGAGACACAGAATCCGAAGCATGCTCTAAGCTCTGAGTGCATGTACTTTTTAAAAATTCAGCGTTTTAGTTTGACATAATTGTAGATTCACTCAGTAATAACAACTACTACAGACAAATCACTTGTGTTCCTAATCCACTTTCCTCCAATGATAACATCTAGCAAAACTAGTACAATATCACAGCCACAATATTGATATTGATAATAGTCAAAATAACAGGAATTCCGCATCACCATAGAGATTCCTCATGTTGCTTTTATATATATATATATATAATTTCCCATATACTCCCCAACCCCACATAGAAGCTGACTACTGCACTATCAGCTTCCTGAAACAGAATTTGTTACAAGTTGTTATAATTTGTTACAGTTGATGAGCCTATCTTGATAATGTCCTTCCACCCCAAGTTCACACTTTACATTAGAGTTCACTCTTGGAGTTTTACATTCTCTTGAGTTTTGACAAAAATATAATGGCATATAACCACCATTATAGTACCATACAGAATAATTTGATACTGAAAATCGTTTTCCCAAAAATTCCTCTGTGCTCTGCCTATTCATACTTCCCTCACCCTTAATTCCTGCAAACCACTAATCCTTTTATTCTTTGCCTTTTACATAATCATAGCTTTGTCCTCTACAGAATATCATATAGTTAGAATTATACCATATGTAGCCTTTACAGATTGGCTTTTTTCACCTCGCAATATGCATTTAAGATTCCTCCATGTCTTGTCTTGGTTTGATAGCTCACTTCTTTCAGTGATGAATAACATTGAATTGTCTGTACCACAGTTTATCCATTCACCTACTGAAGGGCATCTTAATTGCTTCCAAGTTTGGTCAAATATGAGTAATATAAACATCCATGTGCAGATTTTTGTGTGGACATTAGTTTTCAATTCCTTTGGGTAAATCCCAAAGAGCACAATTGTTGGATAGATATGTTAAGAGTATAGTTAGCTGCCTGCCAAAGTGGCTATACCATTTTACATTTCAGCAGCAGTGAATGAGAGTTTCTGTTGCTCCACATCCTCATCAACATTTGGTGTTGTCAGTGTTTTGGGTTTTGGCTATTCTAATGGGTGTAGAGTCAAATCTGGTTGTTTTAATTTGCAATTCCCTAATGTCATACTGTTGAGCATCTTTTCACATGCCAATTGCCCATCTGTGTATCTTCTCTGGTGAGGTTTCCAGGTTCTTTGCCCATTTTTTTTTTTTTTTAATTTTTTTTTTTTTTTTAATGTTTTATTTCTAGGAGAGAGAGAGAGACAGCGTGAGCAGGGGAGGGTCAGAGAGAGAGGGAGTCACAGATTGAAACAGGCTCCAGGCTCTGAGCCGGCAGTCAGCACAGAGCCCGACACGGGGCTCGAACCCACGAACCGCGAGATCATGACCTAAGTGAAAGTCGGACGCTTAACCGACTAAGCCACCCAGGCGCCCCATCTTTGCCCATTTTTTAATTGGGTTTTCTTGCAGTAGCATTCTTAGAATTCTTTCTGTATTTTGGATAACAGTTCTTTATCAGATGTTCTTTCCAAATATTTTCTCCTCCCAATCTGTTTCTCATTTCTCATTCTCTTGACAGAGCAGTTTTTAATTTTAATGAAGTCCAGTTTCTCAGTTATTTTGTGTGTATCATGCCTTTGGTGGAGTATCTAAAAAGTATTTACTATATCTAGCATCTTATATATTCTTGGAGAATTGACGCTTTTATTATTATGGAATGCCTCTCTTTCCTTGGGTAACTTTCCTTGCTCTGAGGTCTGTTTTGTCTGAAATTAATATAGTTATTCCAGCTAGCTTTTGATTAGTGTTAGCATGGTATATCTTTTTATCCATTTACTTTTAATCTGTATTTGTCTTTATAGTTAAATGGGTTTCTTGTTGACAATGTGGGTCTTATATTTCAATTTGCTCTTTAAAAAATTTTTTTTAATGTTTTATTTATTTCTGAGAGAGAGACAATGTGAGCAGGGGAGGGTCAGAGAGAGAGGGAGACACAGAATCTGAAGCAGGCCCCAGGCTCTGAGGTAGCTGTCAGCACAGAGCCCGTCGCGACTCTGGACTCAAACCCACAAACCTTGAGATTGTGAGCTGAGCCGAAGTCAGACGCTTAACTGACTGAGCCACCCAGGCGCCCCTCAATTTACTCTTGATAGTCTCTTTTAATTGGTATATTTTGATTATTGATATTGAAAGTGATTACTGATATTGTTGGATTAAGATTTACCATAGTTGTTACTGTTTTTTATTTATTGACAATTGTTCTTTGTTCCTGTTTTGTTCTCTCAGTCTTTTCTTGCCATTTGTGGTTTTAATTGGACCTTTCATATGCTTCTACCTTTCCCTTCTTTCTTAGCCTTCGATTGTACTTCTTCTTTTACTTTTTTTAGTGGTTGCCCTGAGTTTGCAATATACACTTAGAACTACTCTAAATCCACTGTCAAATTATACTCTACAGCTTTACATGTAGTATAAATATCTTACAATACAGTAGACCCACCTTATTTGAGGTTTCGGTTACCCATGGTTAACCAAAGTCTGGAAGCAGATGATCCTCTTCTGAAGTATTGTCAGAAGGTCAGTAATAGTCTAATGCTAAGTAGGGTCACAATGTCTATGTCATTTACTTCACTTCATCTCATCCTATAGATATTTTACCACCTACAATATCATCATAAGGGTGAGTACAGTACAATAAGATATTTTGAGGGAGAGAGAGACCACACTCATATGACTTTTATTATAGTAGGTTGTTATAATCTGTTTTATTGTTATTATTAACCTCTTACTGTGCATAACTTATAAATTAAACTTTATCATAGGTATGTATGTATAGGAAAAGATGTAGTATATAAAAGGTTTGATACTGGGACACCTGGGTGGCTCAGTCAGTTAAACGTCTGACTTCGGCTCAGGTCATGATCTCACGGTTCATTGGTTCGAGCCCCGTGTCAGGCTCTGTTCTCACAGCTAGCTCAGAGCCTGGAGCCTGGTTTGGATTCAGTGTCTCCCTCTCTCTCTGACCTTCCCCTGTTCATGCTCTCTCTCTGTCTTAGAAATAAAACCTAAAAAAAAGTTAAAAATAAATATAAAAGGTTTGATACTCTCCATGGCTTCAGGTGTCTACTGGGGGTCTTGGAACACATGCTCCCTGTTAAAGGGGGACTACTATAACAAAATACTGCTGATGTCTTCCTCCTGTCTCTTCTTCTCTATATCATTCCTATCATTCATTTTACTACATATTAGCCTACATAAGCATGCAATGCATGTGTGTGTGTGTACATACATGTATATACACACACATACAGACACACAGGCATCCATAATCCAACACATTGTTGGAATTGTTTTCAACAAGCTTATCTGTTAGATCAGTTAATAAAAAATAAAAGCACTTATTCCTTCTCTAATGTTCTTTATGCACATCCAAGTTTCTAAGCTATATAGTTTTCCTTGTCTCTAAAGAACTTTTTATTAATATTACTTTTAGTAAAAGAATCCCTCAGTTTTTGTTGGTCTGAAAAAATATCTTTTTTCTTTATATTTGATAGATAATTTTAGAGTATATAGAATTCTCGGTTGGCAAGTGTTTCCCCTCAACATTTTAAATATTTCATTATACTTTCTTCATGCTTATATGGTTTTTGAGGAGAATTTGGATGTAATTCTTATCTTTGCTTCTCTACAAATAAGCTTTTTTCTCCTCTGGCTTCTATCAAGATTTTTTTTAAAGCTTTTATGTTTTGCAGTTTGAATATGACATGCCTTAATGAGTTTTTTTGTTTTTGTTTTTTGTAGGGGGTGGTATTTATCCTCATAGGTGTTCTCTGAGCTTCCTGGTTTTGTGGGGCTTGTTTCCTGTGTTAACATGAAGGAAATTCTGTCATTATTGCTTCAGATGTTTCTTTTTTTTTGAGAGAGTGCAAGTGAGCAAGGGGCAGAGGGAGAATCCCAGAAGATGCAGAGAGAAGGAGAGTGCAGAGCCCAGAGCCAGGCTCAAGTTCACTGGAAGCAGGGCTCAAAGATCACCCAGTGTGGGGCTCAAACTCATAAGTTGTGAGATCATGACCGGAGCCCAAGTGGGACACTTCACCAACTGAGCCACCCAGGAACCGTGATTCAAATATTATTTTATTCCTTTCTTTTATTTTCCTTCTGGTATTTTCATTACCCATATGCTACACCTTTTGTAATTATCCCATAATTTTTGGATATTCTGGTCCATTTTTTCCAGTTTGGATTTTTCTCCTTGAGTTACAGTTTCTCTTGGTGTATCTTCAGACTTAGAGATTATTTCTTGTCTGTGTCTAGTCTGCGAATGAGCCCACCAAAAGTATTCCTCATTTACAGTGTTTCTGAACTCTAGTATTTCTTTTTTCTTCTTTCGGTTTATTTATTTTGGGGGGAGGGGTGCAGAGAGAGAGGGAGGGATAGAGTCCCAAGCAGGCTCTGCACTGTCAGCACAGAGCCCAACACAGGGCTCAGTCTCAAGAACTGTGAGATCATGACCTGAGCCAAAATCAAGAGTCAGATGCTTAACTGACTGAGCCACCCAGGTTCCCCTCTAGTATTTATTTTGGTTCTTTCTAGAGTTTCCATCTCTCTGCTTATATTACTCTCTGTTCTTGTGTGCTGCCTACTTGTTTCATTAAAGCTCTTAGAATATTAATCATAGTTATTTTAAATTCTTTGATTATTCCAGCTTTCCTACCCTATTTGAGTCTGATTCTGTCAAGTCTACTCTTTTCAAACTTTTTTTTTCTTTTTGCCTTTTAGCATGCCTTGTAATTTTTTCTTGTTATCTGGACATGATGTACTATGTAAAAGTGACTGCTGTAAGTGGGCCTTCAATACTATGGTCAGATGTGAGGGAAGGAGAAGTGTTCTGTAGTCATTTGGTGAGCTTGTGTCTCGAGGCTGTGAACTTCATAAATGCCTCTTAGTTTTTCTCCCCATGAGGTGGGGCAGGATTGCTAGAGTGGGCTGGAGTTTAGTATTTCCTTTCTGCTAAGTCTGTTAGACTCTTATAAAACCCCAGTAGGTTAGGCTCTGGTAAGGTAGTTTCTCTTGAGGACAAATCTTCTTAACAAGGACAAAATTGTGTCATATTTCCAAATGGTTACTTTTTTACTCCTCCTACCTGAAGCATGAGGGGGTTTTTCTCAGGTCTTCACTGTGAGAACTATTAGAGCTCCTCAACTAAAACTAGCAAAATTTGAGAACTCCCTTGTGACTGGCCCCGGCCAGCATTTTTAACTCTCAGACTTGTTTACATTGGGCCTTCAGCAATTTTCTGTTCCCTCCCTCCCTCCCTTCCTTCCTTCTCCTCCTCCTCCTCCTCCTCCTTCTTTTTAATATGGCATGATTCACAGATTTGCATGTCATCCTTACGTAGGGGCCATGCTTATCTTTTCTGTAATGTTCCAAGTTTAGTATATGTGCTGCTGAATTAAGCACTCCAGCAATTTTCAGTTATGGTTTAGATTTTCTTACCCTGGTACAATTCCTGCAGAGGTTTCAGCTCATGGGTTTCTGCTGCAGTAAGTTAAAATTCTCTATATTCACCTGTCTGTCTCCAAAGTTTGGGCTTTGCCCTGTGATCTCACTTCTGTTGGATCTAAGAAAGTTGTCAGTTTTTCAGTTCAGCTTTTTACTTTTGTTAGGTTGGAGTGACAACTTCCAACCCTCTTACCTGCCTAACCAGAAATCAGAAGCTCTCTCATGTTGCCTTTTTATAGCAATACCCATTTTCCTTCTGCCCTACTCCTTCTTTAATTCCTCCAACCACTAATGTCTATGTCTATAATTTTGTCATTTCGCAAAGGTTATGAGTGGAATTATATAGTATATAACCCTTTGAGATTGACCTTTTTTTACTTAGCATAATTTGCTGGAGATCTATTTAAGTTATGGCATTTCTTTTTATTGATTCCATGATAGGAGTGTACCACATTTTAACCATTCATTGATTAAAGGAAACTGGTTTTTGACCATTATAAATGCTGTAAACATTTATGTTGAGGTTTTTGTATATAAATAAATTTTTATTCCTCTGGGATAAATGTCCAGGAGTGCAGTTGTTATGTGGTAGCTCCATGTTTAATTTTTTTAATAAACTGCCAAATTTTAAGAGTGATTTTATTATTTTACACTCTTACCAGCAATAGATGAGTGACCTAGTTTCTCCATGTTATCACCAGCATTTAGTGGGTTTTTTTTTTAAGTTTTATTATTTTATTTATTTATTTATTTGGAGAGAGAGAGTGTGTGTGCAAGCAGAGAAGGGGCAGAGAGAGAGGGAGAGAGAAAATCCCAAGTAGCTCTGCAGGAGCAGCGTGGAGATTGACAAGGGGCTTGAATCCACGAACTGTGAGATCATGACCTGATCTGAAACAGAGTTGGAAGCTTCACCCACTGAGCCACCCAGGTACCCCTGTGTTATTACTGCTTTTTATTTTCACCATTGTGGTAGTATTGTTTTTCTCATTGGAGTTCTAATTTGCATCTCTTCATTGGCTAAACTTATCTTTTCATGTGTTTGCTTTCCAAATATATATCCTCTTCAGTCTATTTATTGTCTTTTGCCCATTCTCTAATTGGATTGTCTTCTGTTGTTTTGAGAGCTCTTTACATATTTTAGATACTAGTCCTTTGTTGGATATGTCATTTGGAAGTATTATTTTTCTTTTTTGTAGCTTGTATTTTCATCCTAACGGTGTTTTTTCAGAGCTTTTAAATTTTGATGATTTCCAGTTAATTGGTTTTTCCTTTTGTGGATGTTGCTTTTGGGTCAAGTGTAAGATTGCCGAATCTATATTGTGTTCTCCTGGTTTTTTTCTTAAAATTTTCTACATTTGCATTTTATATTTAAGTGCATGTACAGTTTGAGTTAATTTTGTATGAGGTGTAAGACTTAGATGAGGGTTATTTTTTTGCATGTAAATGTCCAGTTGCTCTAGCACCATTTATTGAAAAGTCTTTCCTTCCTCTGTACCTTTGTCAGTTGGGAATAATTATGTGGGTTTCTTTCTGGATTCTCTGTTATGTTCTATGTATCTGAATGTCTGTTCTTGCCAGTTATATACTGTTGATTCGTATAGCTTTAAAATATGTTTTGAGGGGCGCCTGGGTGGCTCAGTTGGTTAAGCATCCGGCTTCGGCTCAGGTCATGATCTCGCAGTTTGTGGGTTCGAGCCCCGCATCGGGCTCTGTGCTGACAGCTAGCTCAGAGGCTGGAGCCTGTCTTTGGATTCTGTGTCTTGCTCTCTTCTGACCCTCTCCTGCTCAGGCTGTCTCTCTCTCTCTCAAAAATAAATAAAACATTTAAAAAAATTTTAAATATGTTTTGAAATTGAGTAGATTGATTTTCCCCCATTTTTCTGTTTTTTCTTTTTTTGTAATTAAAAAATGTTTTTAATGTTTATTTTTGTGAGAGAGAGAGGCAGAGCACATGAGTGATGGAAGGGCAGAGAGAGAGAGGGAGACACAGAATCAGAAGCAGACTCCAGGCTCCAAGCTGTCAGCACAGAGCCCAACACGGGGCTCAAACTCACAAACTGTGAGATCATGACCTGAGCCAAAGTTGTACACTCAATGTACTGAGCCACCCAGACATTCCCCCATTTTCCTGTTTTTCAGAAATGTTTATAAATAGTTCCTTTGTCTTCCCTTACATATTAATATAATCTTCTTGATCTACAAAATATCTTGCTGAGATTTTGATAGGAATTGGATTAGCCTGTATATAAATTTAAGGAAAATTGACGTCTTTACAGTGTTGAGTCTTCCAGTTCAGGAACACGATATATTTATCCGTTTTGTTTAGAAACTTGAGTTCTTTCATCCATGTTATATGGTTTTAAACATAAAATTTCTCTCCATTATTTGTTAGATTTTCAGCTGCATATTTAATGTTTTTGAATGATTGTAATTGATATTTTTAAAATTTTGGTGTCCATGTTGATATTCTATTGATTCCATACCCTATGACCATGATCTTATTAGTTCCAGGAGTTTTTTTAAAGATTCTTTGGGATTTTCTACATAGTCATGTGTCTGTGAATAAGGAAGTTTTCTTGTTTCTTTTTTGATTGTCTTCAATTTTTGTCTTGCATAAGCTACAGTATCTAGGACTGTGAATATGAATGATAATGGATGTCATTGGCTTGTTCTTGATCTTAGGGGAAAACAGTCCTTTGCTATTAAATATAATATTAGCTGTTGTTTTATAGATGCTATTTATCAAGTTTAGTTCCCTTCTATTACTATTTTCTTGATTTTTTTATAATCATGAATGAGTGTTAAGATGTTTTTAAAATGGATTTTTGCATTTATTGATATGATCATGTGATTTATTTTTTCTTTAAGCTGATAATGTGGTGGGTTACTCATTGGCTTTCAAATACTGTGCTAGCCACATATTCCTAAAATAAACCCCACTTGGCCATGTGGTATAGTCCTTTTTATATTTGCTGAATTCTGTTTCCTGATATTTTGTTAAAGAGCTTCCTATGTATATTCATTAAGGATAGAGGTTTAGAGTTTTTAATTCTTTTATACTGTCTTTGTCTGGTTTTGTATCAAGGTGATACTGTGTTCATAAAATTAATTGGAAAGTGTACCATCCTCTTACTTTTCTGAAAGAAATTAGATAGAATTGGTGTTAATTTTTCTTTAGACATCTGGTAGAATTCTTCTATAAAACTTAGCCTGAAGATGTCTTTTTTTGGGAGATTCAAGCTCCTTAATAGTTATAAGGATATTCTAATAAGTAATTCATATAAGTGATTTGTAGAAGTGTATGCTTTTCAAGGAGTTAAATGAGCCATTTTTCTAAGCTGTTAAATATAATTGTGTAAAGTTTTTCATAATATTCTCTTATTGTCCTTTTGAAATTCTCAGTGTTTGTAGTGATACCCTCTGTTTCATTCCTGGTATTGATATTGTGTCATTGTTTTTGTCTTTCTTGATGGAAATTTGTTAATTTTTTTCCAAAATATCATCTCTTTGTTTCATAGTTTTAATTTTTATCTCTTTATTGTTTCTTCTGTTTGATTTGGATTTATTTTGTTCTCCTTTTTTCTGGTTACTGAGATAAAAACTTAGATTACTGATTTGAGATTTCCTTTTTTTCTAACATAGTGATATTTTTAGTGCTGTTTTTCTTTCAGCACTGCTTTAACTGTATCCCACAATTTTGATTTACTTTTTATTTTCATTTGCTTTCAGTTTAATGTATTTTTTAAATTTCCCTTGAGACATCCTCTTGACCCATGATTTATTTAGAAGTTTGTTATAGATCTTTCTTTTACCTTTGTGTTTTCTCTGGCTTGGTTGTGTTGTTGATATTGTTTGGCTGAGATGTGTAGTCTGCTGTTGTTGTATGGAGTGTTCTATAAATGTGGATTTGATTCTGCTGGTTGATAATATTTTGGAATTAGTTTATATCCTTGTTAATATGTCTAGTTGAATCGAGTGTTCAGAGACATCTTCAGTTATAATTGTGAATTTATATACTTGTCCTATTTGGTTTTATCATTTTTTTTTGCCTTATATTTTGCAACTCTGTTGCTTTGCACATATAAACACATCTTTCTTATCCAGTTATCTGTTGACAGACACTTAGGCTGCTTCCATATCTTGGCTATTGTAAATAATGCTGCACATATCCTTTTGAATTAATGTTTTTGTTTTCTTTGGGTAAATAACTAATAGAATTACTGGATTTTCCATTTTTAATATTTTGAGGAACCTCCCTACTATTTTCCACCATTGCTATACCAGTTTACATTCCCATCCACAGTGTATGAGGGTTCCTTTTTTGTATTCAAAATTTACTGACCATATATTTAAATTAGATTGCATCTGTTATGCCGTTTACAACTCAATCATTGTGCTTTATTGATACCCATAAAACCTCCATGTACCTCTCTAATTTTAATATGTAGAAATTCTAAAGCAAATACTTGTTACCTATATTTAAGTTATTTCATAGTGTGGGTATGTACCCTCATTTGCAGCAGTGTGAAATGGTTTTCCTTTATTTGGTTCTTAATATATACACTGAATATCATAAAAGCTTTTATTATTTGAGAAGTATTTATATGCCAGCATTTCTGTTTTGCCCATTGTCTTGTTTTAGTTTATTCACCATGAGAATTATCCACAATTCTAACCCAGTATTTTATTCTTTTGCAATCGTTAAAGTTCTCAAAATCACTGTGATGGTTATAATCATACTGAGTTATAAAGCAGTAAGGCTCTAGATAATTACTTTATAAGCTAACACTGTAAGATACACCTGATAAGCTATTTATGAGTAATGGTGGAGGAGTGAAGAAACTATAGTTGTCTACCTCTTTGCTCCTTTGATTTCTCTGTGCCAGAAACATATCATATTATGTTCTTAAACATTTTCAAATTCTCATTTCTCCTAATTTTTTTCATAGAAAAGTACCATTTCCATGTTCTTAATTCTTGTTGACTGCTTATTTCTATTTTCTAACGTTTATTTTGAGAGAGAGAGAGCACGCGCGTACACGTGTTGTGTGTGAGTAGAGGGGATGGGCAGAGAGAAAGGGAGAGACAGAATCCCAAGCAGGCCCTCCACTGGCAGCACAGAGCCTGATGTGGGGCTCAACCTCACCAACCATGAGATCATGACCTGAATTGAAATCATGAGTTGGACGCTCAACTGACTGAGCCACCCAGGTGTCCCAGACTGCTCATTCTTTTAGAAAAGTAGTCATAAATAATTTTTAAAGGTTGATTATAAAATTATTACTTTTTAGTCTTGCATATATCTTACCCATTTTAATTAGAAAAAATTTGGCTTTTTTTAGTTTCTGTGTTTGATTGTAGTATTTGAAATATATTATGGATATAAACAAATATACTAAAATAGTACATATTTTTAACAGCATTCAACTATGACGTCAACATTGAGGAGATTGGGTGAAGACATATTCAAAGGAGTAGTAACTAAGGGAAATCAGGATAATTCTTTAGAACACTCAGTGGAGAATAAACCAAAGACAGCTGCTTTCTTTAAGAGCCCCAGTTTACCACTGAGATTTTTATCAACTTTAATTGTTCTCAAAACAGTCACTCAAGGTAAGCCTTCACATGTGCTTATGGTATTTTTCACAAACAACTAGAAGAGAATACTATATAATGAAGCAGCTCTTACACAGTCAAATATGTTTTCTGTTTATAGAATGAGATTTTATAATGGTGACACATTATAATAAACTATTTGCTAAATTCGAGAAAATGGAGTAGTCAGTTGGATTGTTGCCCTCTCCCAGAAGACTTTATTGATTCTCTTAGATCATGCTCCCATGATAGTATCATTGCATTTACCATAAAGTACTGAAATTCCTAATTTGTTATTTTTTACTGTAGCACATGTTGGCAGACTATAGCCCATTGACCAGATCTGGCCCCCACCTGTTTTGTAAATTAAGTTTTATTTAAACACATGCTCGCTTTTTACCTGTTGTCTATGTCTGTTTTTGCCTTACAACAGAGGCAAGTAGTTGACAACAGAGACTATATGGCCCCCTAGATGCATATATTATTATGAGGCCCTCTACAGCAAAATTTTGTCAGTCCCTGTACTAGTTTGTAAGTTGACTGAAGAAAAAAATTGCCTTACTATTGTAATCCCCCTGCAACTAACATAGTGCTTGATGTTTAATAGTGAATAGGAAGTGAATGGAATAAAAATAGTGTTTCAATCAAAGTTGACCATTTTAAATACTTTTTTTATATATAGCTGTAAGGAGTTACATTTTTGGATTACTAAATATTTAGGTGATTTTTTGTTAAAGTAAGCCATACCAATAAAATCAAACATTAAGTATACATCCTTTTATCTTTCCTGTTTGTTAAATTATGTAACTCAGTATAGTTTTTTTTTGCCCAGTGGGAAATGGCAATAATTTAATTTACTACTTTATCCGAAGTGTGTATGGTTTAGTTACACCTGATTATGGAATTTTACAACAACAACAACAACAACAACAGCAAACTATAGCTATCTTCTTAATTATTTTTTATGTTTATGGTTCTCATAGTTAAACAGATTGAGTGGCAACTATTCAAAAGGTCATTTATGAGCAGAGTATATTAGCCCAAAATAAAGTTCACTACATACCAACATACATTATAACATCATTTGATAAAATGATTACTGATGAAACTAATGCATTAGAGATAAAATGAGAGGGAATAGGAACTCTGTCACCTTCTGTGGAGGACAGTATTGGACATGCTGACAGTCTTCAATGAGCCATTAAAAAAAGGAAAGAAATGAATATTGGAAAGGAATACAGAAAATTATTAACAAAACACTGTTAATTTGTGGATACTCTATATAAATCAAGGCCATTCAATAAAACCAGCTAAGAAATATATTGAATGTAATGTGCCATGATCTGAATATTTGTGTCTGCTAGAAGTTTATATGGTGAAATACTAACCCCTAGAGATGATGGTATTAGAAGTTGGGATCTTTAAGAGGTGCTTAGATCATCAGGGTGGAGCCCTGTGAATGGGATTTGGTACCTTTCTTAAAGAGACTCCACAGAGATCTCTTTCTCTAGCCCCCTACACCATGTTGAGCACACAGTGAGAAAGAAGCTGTAAGGCTGTGAACCAGGGAGAGGGTCTTCACCAGAAAGTGATCATACTGCCAACTTTGTCTTATGCTTCTCCACCTCCAGAACTGTGAGCAATAAAATATCTGTTGTATATAAGCTACGTAGTCTCTGGTATTTGCTATAGCAGCCTGATAGAATTTGTGTTTCATAAAATTAACTTCAAAGGAAATTCACAAAGTCTGTTGACTTTCAATGCTATCATTACCGTCTAGGACTACCTATGGCTATAGTATGACTACTAGGAATATCATCAAGTAACAATAATATATTTTTAAAAAGTCTTGTTAATATAAACAAAAGAAAAAATGTAAAATATGGATATAAATCTAATATGGTGTCTAAACTTAATCCTTTGTGAAATATAATAGGGCGAAAATAAATTTGGATAAATAATGGATGAATGGACAGGGTAATAAAGATTATTGTTGAAGTTAAATGGCAAAAATAAGGGATTTTTATTTTTCCTTACAAATATATTAAAAACTGTAAGATACTCCAAGTGACGTAGTGTAATAATACCAATGAAAATTTAACTGTAGTTTGTGTAAGTTCAGAAAGTGGTAGGAAAGGTGAAAAAATGCTTGCAATATGTGACCATTTAAAACAAGCAAAACAGCAACATGGGTCATGGCTTGCCAGAGCAGATTTTAAAGCAACCTTGATAGAGTTCAGGAAGAAGGCAGACTAGAATGATCCTGAGCTTATCTCCTCTCATGGACACAGCAAAGCTGCAACTACATATAGAGCATTTTTTTCTGCAAATGACCTGAAGACTAGGGAGAACAGCTATTCCACAGCTAAAGACATAAGGAAAAAGTCACATCAAGAAGAGTAGGAGAGACAGAGACGTGGTATGGTTAGGAACCAAACATATCGTTTGGTGATCGAGAATCAGGAAGGGCATCACAGATTCAGAGACCTGAGGAGCAAGAGGTTCAAGCCCTACATGGGGCATTTAACTCTAAGGATCTGCACTGGGAAGATGAGCCCAATAATGTCTCACTTTGAAAAACACCGGGTCATAACTCTAGGAGAGCTGGAGGGCTGTAGGAAATGGATCTGTTCTTACAGTCCCCATGCACAGTCTCACTTAGACAAAGCACCTGGAAGCGGTTTGAAAAGCACCTGGGCCATAAGTGAAGGAGATTTATTGACTAATTATAGGACTTGTGCTTGGAGGGATAGGGATCTGTAGGAACTTTCGCCAGGAACAGAGTGCTGGCAGGTGCCATTTTTCTTGCCCTCCTCAGTCTAGCAAGGCATGATGCTGGCATGCCTTTTGACACCTTCCATCTACCTTAATGGTACTCCTTGCCTCTGTACCAGTGTTCCCCTGTGAACATGCCCCTCCCAAAGCACTTGCCCTGGCAGGCACATTTTTAAAGCACCTACCGCCCTGCTTCACACCAGTTGTTGGCCTCAGCAACCAGCACACCTGCAGCAATCACAGCTGGGCCTCTCATCCAGCTGTGCCAGGACCAGACCCTTCCACCAATACATCCATAGTAGTCATGGCTGGGCATTGGGAGGCAGCTGGTTCAGCGGTCACCTCAATCCACCAGCTGACATGACAGTTGCAGCCCAGCCACAACAGGAAGGTGCACAGAGCCCACAAGGGGACACCCCTTGAGGGTTGAGTTCTGGGAACCAGAGTGCAGTGTGATTCTGGACCCCCAAGGATGTTTTCTATATAAAACCACTACTTTCAAGACCAGGAGTTAAACTAATCTACCTAATACATAGAAACACAGAAAGTCAGACAAAATGAGGAGACAGAGGAATATGTTCAAAATGGAAGAACAAAGAACAAAACCTCAGAACAAGAGCCAACAAAACAGATAATCTACCTGATAGAACTCAAATGGTCATAAAGAGGATTCCTGAACTTGGGAAAAGAAACACTAGAGGAGTTAACAGGAAGAGATTAGAGGATGTAGAAGGGTAGTGAAAACCATCCGAGCTGAATGGCAAAAAGAAAAAAGACTATAAAAAAGTGAGATAGGTTAAGTGACCTCTAGGACAACATTAAGCATACTAATAATTGCAATATAGGGGGCCTAAAGGAGGAGAGAGAGAGAAAGGGATAAAGAACTTATTTGAAGAAATAATAGCTGAAAACTTTCCTAACCTGGGGCTGGGAATAGACATCCAGGTCCAGGAAGCACAGAGAACCTCAAACAAGATAAACCAAAAGGAATCCACACCAAGAAACATAATAATTAAAATGTCAAAAATTAGAGGGTCGACTAGGAGGATGGCAAAGTAGAGGGATCCTAAGCTTGCCTCATTCCCTGGATACAACTGGATAACACATCAACGTAAATAACCCATAAAATGATTTGAAGACTAGCAGAACAGACTCCACAAATAAAGGTAGAAAAGAGGCCACATTGAAAAAGGTAAGACGGGCAAAGACATGGTCTGGGAGCAAAACAGCCATGGCTCTCTATGGTGGGGAGGGAGCCAGCGATACAGAGAAGGGTGGAAACAGACTTTCACTCTGGGGAGGCCATGAATGGGAAAGATGAATCCCCATAACATTTGCTTTGAAAGCAGGAGGGGCCACAAACTTCATGACTTCTTACAATCAGCGAAACTTAACACCTGGAGTTTTCATTTAATTTTTTGAGAGAGAGAATAAGCTGGGTAGGGACAGTGAGGGAGGGAGGGAGAGAGAATCTCAAACAGACTCTGTACTATTAGCACAGAGCCCAGTGAGGGGCTCGAACTCATGAACCTTGAAATAATGACCTGAGCTGAAATCAAGAGTCAGCTGCTTAATTGACTGAGCCACCCAGGTGCCCTTTAACACCTGGAATTTTAAAAATCAGGATGTGGAGAAAAGGCAACCCTGGTGCACTGTTGGTGGGAACGTAAATTGATGCAGTCACAGTGTGGAGCTTCCTCAAAAAATTAAAAATAGAACTACCATATGATCCAGCAATTGCACTTTGGGGCATTTACTTGAAAAAAAACAAAGACAGTAGTTTGAAAATGCACTCCTGTCTACTAACTGTAGCATTATTTTCAATAACCAAGATAAGGAACCAACCTTAGTGTCCATTGATACATGATAAGAGGATGTGGCGTGTCACGCACAGAAATATCAGTCATAAAAAAAACTGAAATCTATCTATTTGTGGTGACCTAGACCTAAGGGGTATTATGCTAAGTTAGAGAAAGACAAATACTATATGTTTTCACTTACACATGGAATCTAAAAAACTAAACAAATGAACAAACGAAACAGAAACAGACTTAGGATAAACTGGTGGTTGCCAAAGGGGGATGGCGGAAATAGGTGAAGTTTGTACTAAGAGGTACAAACTTCTAGTTACAAAAACAAAAAGTCATGAGGGTGTAAAGTACAACATAGGGAATACAGTCCATAATATTTTAATAACTTTGGTGACATGGTATCTAAACATATTCTTGTGAGCAGTTTGTAGTTTATTTAAGTGTCAACTGTTTTGTACAGCTGTAACTAATGTAACATGTCAACTATATTTTAGTTGAAAAAAATAAAATTTTAAAACAATCATGATATATAATAATAAAAAGTAATTTTAATTTAAAACCTCAAAATAGGGCTAAAGGAATAGTAAGTCTAGAAACAATACAATTTGCACTTCATATATACTTATTGAATTAGTAAATTTGGTGGCTGCCTTGTGCAAGTCACTTTTTTAAGAAAGTGGAATCATAAGACTGTACCTGCTTTCAAAGTCATTAGAGTCTGGTGGGTAAGTAGATTATAAATATTTAATTCTGCTTTATCTTATAGTTATCCACACAGATGTTTAAATAATGTGGTCCTGTTTAAAAAAGAGATGATAAATTACTTCAGGTGTTATGATTGAGGGGATCAGGAGAGGATTTAGTATAAGGAGGTAGCATTTGAACTGGACTTTCAGGGGTGTGTAGGATTTCATAGGCAGAAAATAAAGTAGAAGACTATTCCCAAGGGTACCGTATGAGCCAGTGCTTGAAACTGTGGAAGAGCATGGCATACAAGGAAACCAGTGAGTTATTCAACAAGAAAACATGTTTTGGGGTCGTAGCTGTTCTGAAATGGTGTTATATCAACCTCTTAAAACATTATTTTTGGTTTATTTTCTTTGAAAAACATACAGAGATTATACCATGTTTTTCTACAACTTAACTGTTTTCAGTTAATAATGTGTTTACACTTCATTTATACTGGCACAATATGTAGTGAATTTTAAGCTCTCTGTGTTACTTGGTAAACAAAATTTCTAACTAGAATCCACATTATGGTATCTCTTGTCCATCCTAGTCACCTCATAACTGTCTTATTTTTGTTATGAATTTTGTCCAATTTCTAAGCAAATAACTTCTGAAAAGTATGTATATTTTTAAGTATAATCTTTAGTATATAAAATAAAAGTTGAAAAATTAGACTAAACTCCCCATTAATTTATTTTAAGAAATTCTGTGAACTCTGTAAGTTTATGATCTTTCATCTAAATATGTGAATCCACAGTTTATGCTGTTTGCTTAATTAATGAAAAATTAAATAGGTGTTTTTTTCTGATTGTGAAGTAGTTTTAAAAATTTTTTAAAGAAATATCTAAGAAACCACTCAGAATTCACTTAGAAATATATCGTAAAGCTATTTTTAAAAACGCCACAGGAGATTCCAGAAATATTTGTATATAAATTGATGATTGAAAATAATCTGTTAGGTCTAATTTGGTATCAGACAGGATTTGAGAGTTGGAATTGAAATTCAAAAATCAGTTAAATCATTAAAAAACAGGAAGAATGAGTATGATTAACTGAAAATAAGTTTAGTATGTCATTAAAAATCTAAACGGTACATTTAAAAATACAAAATGTGGTTAAAATGTGTTTAAAAAGTTATATATTGCATTATGGTGTATAAAGTTACCACCCATGATTCTTTCCTAATTTTGATTAACTGACAAAACACATAAAGCAACAAGTACGTTTCTCTAAAGTTGTTGAAACTATCCTTAATATTCCATTTGTGACAAACACATCTGGGATTAATTTTCGTTCAATTCACTTTTTTCTATAACACTATTTCTTTTTTAATAGAAGTGTTTATGGAAAAATATTAACAGCTGCTAAGTCTATGTGGAAATATATGTGTCTTTTTTTTCATGTTTATTTCTGAGAGAGAGAGTGCATGCGCTGGGGAGGGACAGAGAGAGGAGACAGAGGATCCAAAGTAGGCTCACCTCTGACAGCAGAGAGCCCAGTGTGGGGGTTGAACCCATGAACCATGAGATCATGACTTGAGCCAGACGCTGAGCCACCCAGGCCCCCTAACATCATGTGCATCTTTTATACCATTTTCCTCAATTTTTTAAGTGTATAGTTCAGAATTAGTTTTTTGAAACTAAAAATTATTTTTCCAATGGAAGCTTTGAGAGACTTAAGAACTGTGCAGACTTCCATAGGAAGTAGAATGAGAACCTAGAGAGGGCCCCAGATACTTTGGTTATTACTTTAAAAGACATCCGCATGTTTTCCTAGAACATCATAGCAGTCTGTCTTATGGAAAAGCAGCTCTGTGGGTTAAATAATAGATGTGACTCAAAAAGAGAGAGCTGTTGTGGTCTTTAGTTAAAGACCTTTGAGAAATTTGAGGATAAATAAAGTTTAATAATGGCAATACTTTAATTTCATTACCACTGGGCTTTATGAATCACAAAACCCAAATATACTATACGCAACATTTCCCAAACTTATTTAATCTCCACATCCTTTCAGAAGAGCGGTACACAGCACTAATTTTCTGAGGAGAACAATTTGGGAAATGTCTTACAGTTTATGAAGCGCCAGTGTAATACATTACCCTGAGGAACACTTTGAGGACGAGAAAATTAATGTTAAGAAAAGTGAGTGGCTGAAAGGTGAAATTTCACATCACTATCCTATTCTAGAGCTGATGAACTATTTCTTTTTGATCTGGTGTTTTTTGCCTTCATTGTCCGGTGCTCTAGAGATTTAGTAGTCTGAGGATTGAAAGGCAGCTGGTGGATCAGCAAAACAAGCCAAGTAATATATACAAGTATTTATATAGTACCCAAATATATATAGATCTATAAGATGCTTGGTTTCCATTGACGGGATAGTGCAAATATGTTGTTCAAAAAGATAATAGTGGGTGTGATTGACTGTATAATGCTGAGCCCTTTATAGATTGTCTCTGATATTATTGTTCCCATGTTAGTTGTTATTAGTTTATAGAGGTTAGATAATTGTGTCATGGCCACACAGCCAGTATTTGACAGAGTCTGGTTCAGCTCACCTCTCTCCATTTCTAGAGCCCACCCTCTTGACCCTATTGTGTGACTTCCTAAGACCAAGTACTCCTGAGATAATCAAAGAAATAATAATAATACTTACATAGCACTTAGTATGTTATGGACTAAGCACTTTATGTATAGTAATTGATTTAATCCTTATAACAAGGTTATGAGGTGTCAGTATTAACATCTCAATTTTATGAATGATAAAATTGAGGCATAAAGAGATTAAGTCTGCATTCTTAATTCCTGTGCTACACTGATTCTCTGAAATAAAATGTAACTGTAAGATAGCCTTTTCTCTCTTATACTCACAAAAATAAAATGATTGAATATAATGTATTGCTGAAAAGAAATAGGTACAGTTTTCATCATTGCCAACTAAAAGTCTATTGATAAAATGCATGTACATTTGACTTATACAGTATTTCTTTGTTTCCTATTTTATTTATTTTTTTTAAATTTATATCCAAGTTAGCATATAGTGCAACAATGATTTCAGGAGTAGACTCCTTAATGCCCCTTACTCATTTAGCCCATCCCCCCTCCCACAACCCCTCCAGTAACCCTCTGTCTGTTCTCTGTATTTAAGAGTCTCTTATGTTTTGTCCCCCTCTCTGTTTTTATATTTTTTTCCCTTCCTTTATGTTCATCTGTTCTATATCTTAAAGTCCTCATATGAGTGAAATCATATGATATTTGTCTTTCTCTGACTGACTAATTTCACTTAGCATAATACCCTCTACTTCAATCCACATAGTTGCAAATGGCAAGATTTCATTCTTTTTGATTGCCAAGTAATACTCCATTGTATATACAGTATTTCGATATCCAGTATTTCAAATTATAATACAATAGTTCATTTATAAGATTAATATATATTTATGTAAGTTTTACAATTTAAATATAAAATCAAAACTGTTGAGAAATATGGGTTTTTTAGTTTTTATTTTTTAATTTTTTATAATTTTCTAAGTTTTTTATTTATTTATTTTAATGTTTATTCACTTTTGAGAGAAACACAGAGCACGAGCAGGGGAGGGGCAGAGAGAGAAGGAGACCTAGAATCTGAATCTGGCTACAGGCTCTAAGCTGTCAGTACTGAGCCCAGTTTAGGGCTTGAACTCATGAACTGCAAGATCATGACGTGAGCTGAAGTCAGATGCTTAACCAACTGAGCCACCCAGGTGCACCTAAGTTTATTTATTTTTGAGAGAGAGAGAGAGAGAGAGAGCACGAGCAAGCAAGCGAGCGCACAGGCTGGGGAGGGACAGATAGAGAGGGAGACACAGAATCCAAAGCAGGCTATAGGGTCTGAGCTGTCAGCACAGAGCCTGATGCAGGGTTCAAACTCACCAACCTTAAGATCATGACCTGAGCCAAAGTCAGACGCTTAACCAACTGAGCCACCCAGGCGCCCCTAACTTTTTATTTTAATCCCAGCTAATTAAAATAGTGTTATATTAGTTTCAGGTGTAGAATATGGTGATGCAACACTTCCATACGTCACCCAGTGCTCAAAAGACAAGTGCACTCTTTAATCCCCATCACCTATTTTCATCCATCCCCCTACCCACCTCCCCTTTGGTAACCATCAGTTTGTTCTCTATAATTAAGAGTCAAGGGGCACCTGAGTGGCTCAGTTGGTTAAGCTTCCGACTTCGGCTCAGGTCATGATCTCATGGTTCATAGGTTCGAGCCCCATATCTGGCGCTGTGCTGATAGCTCAGAGCCTGGAGACTGCCTCTGATTCTGTGTGTTTGTCTCTCTACCTGTCCCTTACTCACATTCTCTCTCTCTCTCACTGTCTCTCTCTCTCAAAAATAAACAAACATTAAAAAAAAGAGTCAAAACAGGTACAATTTTTATTGTATTGTAATTTAACCATTTCTGAAGTGCATTCTGCTTATAGGAGTCACCAAAATGTATCATAACCTTTAATAAGATTTACTGCAAGGAAATACTTTCAAAAGGAAAAAAGTTCAAAGCTGTTAATGTGCTGTTTGTAATAATGATAAAGGATAAATAATTGACAAATCCATAATTGGAATAGTGAAGGAGATAAGTTCTTGTACTGTTGTTGGCCCTTTTGTAATCATTCATTTGTTTGTTTGTTTCAAATTGTTTCCTGCAAGTAACCTTAGGAAATAGAGAGTGTCATCATTTTTACAGAAGAGCAAATGGAGGGTCAGTCATTTGTAAGGGACCCAGATCTTTTCTTGACCCTAAGTAATCAGGCCTTTAACAATATCATCATGAGGACAGTAGAATGTTATATGTCATTAACAATTTTAAGTATGTAGATGTGGGAATCAATGTAAAAACATTTTAATTAATAAAACTTGCGGTACACACTAATTTCATCTGTGTAAAGATAGGAGAACTGAGAGAGGTCGTAAGAATCTACCTGATGGTCATACATCCAGCTTTGACTCAGGTCAGGATCTTCATGGGTTGGAGCCCTTCACTGGGCTCTGTGCTGACAGCTCAGAGCCTTGAGTCTGCTTCAGATTCTGTGTCTCCCTCTCTCTCTGTCCCTCCCCAGCTCACACTTTGTCTCTCTCTCTCTCCATCCCCCTCTCAAACGTTAAAAAATTTTATTAAAAAAAAAAAAGAATCTTTCCTGATAGAATTGTTTTAGAGACAAATTCTGTCTTTCTAATTACATATACTCTCTATTCTCTTTAGTTGTGGGCATCAGAGCTTATTCTTCTGTACTGCCCTTCTCAACACTGGGCATATTTATTATGCAGATTTATTATACTTATACAGATTTATATATTTATAAACTATGTACTTATTTATACTTCAAGCCTAAAGAAATGTAAGGCATTATTGCCGTTGTCAGATAAAAGGAACAGTGTAGTAGTTAAGAACTTCTGTTTTGTAGTCAGATAACTAACATTTGAGTCTCAGTCCCCATCACCAGCTCTGCAACATTCTTTTGTGTTTCACTGCAGTTTTTTTGAAGGCTAAATGAGATTTAATATGAAGGTTTATCAAAGAGTCTGCAGTATAGTAAGTGCTAGCTGGTATTATCATCATAGACATTATTATTTATTTTTATTTTAGTTCTAAGAGTTGGTTTTACTTGAGATCAGAACTGAGATGTTACACTGCATTAGATTTCTGTTGATTCATAATAAACCACCAAATATTTAGTTGCTTACTTAAAACAACAACCAGTTTTGGTATAATTGGTAACTCAAATTTCTTAAAATACTCTTAAAGTTAAATTTTTCTTGATTTTAGAAAATCTTCACCATTAGGGAAATTATAATAAGAATATAATTTTCACTTCTCCGTAAAAGGTAAGGCAACTTAAAAAATATAACCAAATAGGGGCGCCTGGGTGGCTGAGTCACTTTAAGCATCTGTCTTCAGTTCAGGTCATGATCTCTTTACTTGTGAGTTCAAGCCCTGTGTGTTTCAGATTTTGTGTCTCCCTCTCTATCTCTGCCCCTCCCCTGCTCACACTCTGTCTTTTTCTCCTTCAAAATTAAATAAACATTTAAAAAATTGTTTTACTATAATCAAATACCATCCCTCTCCCCAGATTCATAAAGGACAATTTTTTAAGTTTACAAATTTGCATCATGTAGCATTTAGCCTATTTAATCCCGGATGATATATTAATGAGAAGTGAAGTAGTCTGTGAAATACAGTAGGTGGCACTGTGATAAAAAAACTTGTTTCTGTGAAGAATTGAGTTCAGGATTCATCTGTACTCTTTTGCCTGAGTTTTGGCTAAATGTAGGTTTCTAAATAAGGCAAATATGAACATAATCTAGCAACTTTACTTAACCTGAATACACATTTATATTTAATGTTTTATTTTATTAAATTACAAAAATTAAGTACGATAATGGCAGTGTTCCTTGAATTAAATTCTTCCGCAAGTAAGAATAGAATGTACTATAAATTGATCCATAGACACGGATTTTAAATTTTTTTTAAATGTTTTTATTTATTTATAGAAGAGAGAGAGAGACATAGACACGGATTTTAATTTCTCAAAATTCTTCCATATGTATTTAAAAAATTTTTTCAGTTGCTTTTTTATTTCTGTGAGAGAGGGAAAGAGAAATGTGATCAGGGGAGGGTCAGAGAGAGAGGGAGATGCAGAATCTGAAGCAGCCTCCAGGCTCTGAGCTAGCTGTCAGCACAGAACCCGATGCGGGGCCCAAACCCACGAACTATGAGATCATGACCTGAGCTGAAGTCGGACACTTAACTGACTGAGCCACCCAGGTGCCTCGCTTATGTATTTTAATGTGTATGTATTTTGATTCTTTCATAGGTATTTCATTCAGGTTATCCTTGGCTTTTCCTTCTTTTTTTTTTTCCAATAATGAATAAACAGTATGTATATTTTATTATTTATAATTTAAAATTTTGTTAATTTAGTCTTTTTTTTTTTTTTTTTTACAAATAGTTTATTGTCAAATTAGTTTCCACATAACACCCAGTGCTCATCCCCACAAGTGTCCTCCTCCATGCCCATCCCCCTCGCCCCCACATCCATCAGTCCTCAGTTTTTGTCAGCATTCAAGAGTCTCTCATGGTTTGCCTCTCTCCCTCTCCCCCACCATTTCCCCCCTTCTTCTCCCCCTTGTTCCTCAGTTAAGTTCCTCCTAATCCTCCTATATGTGCACACATATGATATTTGTCCTTCTCT